>NC_056725.1:1735847129-1736132129 GCF_019279795.1 Protopterus annectens | reverse complement strand
TGGTATGTTTCACCTTCAAATGTCAAATAGTTACTGGTTAGAATAAATTTCATAAATTCAAGGCAAATGTTTAGTCTTTCCAAGTCAAAACTTGTACTACTCAACAAACTATCCTGAAATAGTTCCAGTCCTTCATTATGTGGAATAGTTGAAAAAAGATTTACCACATCAATTGTTAAGAAACTATATGACCCAGTGTCCATATCACATATCCCCCTAAGCCTTTCCAGGCAGTGCCAGGAGTCCTTTATGATATGTGGGGCATCTACAAGTGTCTTTTTACATAAATGGTCCACAAAGGCTGCCATAGGTACAAAACTGTACTATGTTCTTCGTCTCACATTGCTGCAGTCATAACCTGTGGGTAGAATCCCAAAGGAAAAGGGAGGCTGGCAAACTAAAAGGCATTAGGAGCTGCTAACATGCCCTGTAAAACTGCAGTGGCAAACCCAGCCCTAGACTTGGAATAAAGAGGGAGGTGGTAATGCTTAGTAAAAGTGTGTACTGAACTCCAAGTAGCTGCCTCCAAAATATCCTTAGTAGCTACCCCCCTCAAAAAGGCAGTAGATGTGGCAGTAGCCCTAGTGGAATGAGGTCTGATCCCAGCAGGAACATTCTTCCCATGATGAGAATAACAAAAAGCAGTACAATGCCCAATCCACTTAGAAATAGTTTGCTTTGAAACAGCTTTCCCTTGTGAACCCAGAGCAAAAGAAATAAATAACTGTTGAGTCTGCCTGAACTCTTTAGTTCTGCTCAAATAATAATGTAGCTGCCTGTGAATGTCCAAAGAATGCAAGACTTTTTCCCCCTTATTTTGGGGATCAGCATAAAAAGTAGGCAAATGAATAGACTGGTTCAAGGCCACATTAGAAATCACTTTAGGCATAAAAGTAGGGTTAGTACGCAAAGACACCCTATCCTTATGGAATACCAGAAAGGGTTCAACTGCCATGAGTGCCTGCAATTCAGAGACCCTCCTAGCAGAGGTAATGGCCAACAAAAAAGCAGTTTTTCAAGACAAAAACTTCAGCTCAGATGTAGCTGCAGGTTCGAAAGGAGGTAAAGTAAGCTTCTCCAACACAAAATTGAGATCCCAGGAAGGAGTAGGAGCTCTACGTGGGGGTCTTATATTCTTTGCCCCTCTAAGAAACTGCTTAAACAAAGGGTGAGAAAATAAAGGAGGGTCACAATCATAGTGAGCAGAAATGGCTGCAGCATGAACCTTCACAGAGGAAAATGACAAACCATTGTCTAGTAATTCAGTAAGGTACTGTAGCGTAAAACTCAAATTTGGTACTGAGACATCAAAGCCCTTTGCTGTGCTCCAAAGAAAAAATCTCCTCCATTTATCAGCATAAACTTTTCTAGTACTGGGCCGCCTGGCTTCCAAAATGACATCTAAAACCTGTTGAGGAAGCTGAGACCCCACAGGCTCTAAAACAGAATACGCCAGGCTGTTAGATGCAGGGACTGCACCCTGACATTGAGCAAATGACTGCTTGACTGGGACAACAAGTGAGGAATCTGTGGCAATGGCCAAGGAGGCTCCTGAATTAAACTCCTCAGCAGAGGATACCAGTGCTGACGTGGCCAATCTGGTGCTATTAGAATCATGCAAGGCTTGTCCCGCCTGACTTTCAAGAGTACCTTGGGAAGGAGAGGCAGAGGAGGGAAAGCATAAACGTGAAGGTTGTTCCAACTGAAAGATAGAGCATCCACTTTCCAAGCTTTTGGGTGAAACATCTTTGTGCAAAATTTTGGTAGTTGGAAATTTAGTGGAGAAGCGAACAGATCTATGTCTGGAGTTCCCCAAGCCACTGTCAACTGTTGGAATACCTGAGGATCCAATTTCCACTCGTGGGGGTCCAAAATGTGTCTGCTCAATACATCTGCTAGGGAGTTCTGTGCTCCTGGCAGAAACCGTGCTTGGAAGAGTGATGTGCAAACTCAGAGCAGTCTCCCACAATATCACTGCTTGTCTGCAAAGAGGGTAAGAATGGGTTCCCCCCTGCTTGTTGATGTACCACATGACTGTTGTGTTGTCTGTTCGAATCACCACCTGTCCTGGTTGAAGTAGGTCATTGAAGGCCATCAGGGCAAATTGGACTGCTAACATCTCCTTCATGTTGATATGCAAATGTTGTAGTCTGGGAGGCCACGTGCCTTGAATCCATTTCCCATTGAGGTGTGCTCCCCAAGCCAAGTCCGAGGCATCCGTCGTTATGATCTGACTCGCCTCTGGTCGGGTCACAGAGAGTCCATTGTTTAGGTGACATTCCTGTGCCCACCACAAGAATTCCTTCTGGATGCAAGGTATTATCTGAATGACAGTGTCCAAATCGTGGCAGTGTTGAGTCCATACACTTTTGAGATACCATTGTAGCTTCCTCATATGCAGTTTGGCATTGGGAAGTACTAGAATGCAAGATGCCATGAACCCCAAGGCTTGAAGGACTGTCCTTGCAGTCAGCCTGGACAGTACTGATAACTGTTGGAAATATAGGTGAAGAGTTCTTTGTTTGTCCGGGGTTAGAAAAGCCATCTGAGAAGCTGTATTCAGTCTCACACCCAGAAAGCAAATGTCCTGAAAGGGCACTAGACTGGACTTTATTTCGTTCACAGAATACCCTAGGCACCTTAAAACTGCCATTACATACTGTAGATGTTGAAGTAACTTGTCTTTGTCTTGAGCAAGAATCAGGCAATCGTCCAGATAAGGATAAATTTGTATTCCCCTTTGTCTGAAGAAAGCTATTACAGGAGTCAAAACTTTTGTGAACACCCTGGGCGCAGTAGATGAACCAAAGGGCAATGCAGAGAACTGATAATGAGAAGTACCAGCCCGAAATCGCAGGAATCTCCTGCAGCTGGGCCTGATGGGAATGTGAAGATAGGCCTCTTTGAGATCCAGGGTTACCATCCAATGATCTTTGCCTAGCATCGGTAGAAGTTGTTGTAATGTTAACATCTTGAACTTTGGAATGTCTAGGTAGGTATTGAGAATAGACAAATCCAGAATTGGCCTCCAAGTGTTTCCTTTCTTTGGCACTAGGAAAAGACTGGAGTAAAACCCTAGGCCTACTTCTGACGGAGGTACCACCTGGATGGCCCCCATCTGAAAAAGCAAAGAAATTTGCTCCTGAGCCTCCAGCCGTTGCTGTGGAGGCACATCCAGCATGCCTTTGAAAGGGGGAAAAGTGTGAAAATAAAACTTGTAGCCTCGATTTATTATTTCCAGCACCCATTTGTCCTGGGTGACCAAATGCCAGTTTTGTTTGAAAAGTGCCAACTTTCCTCCTAGAGGAGCTGCCAGAAAAGAAGGATCTGGCAGCTGAAAATACAGGTCATTGGGTCTGTTTACGAAAAGGCTGACCCCTGCCCTCACCCGAAGACTGTGCAGGAGAACTCCAAGTCCTAGGTCTGAAAGAACCCTGAGCGTGAGCCCTGCCTCTACCACGTCTAGATCTGCCTTTAGACTGATAATCTGAAGAAGGGTAAGACCATCCTCTAGCAGGCCAATTCCTGCTAAACTTAGGGGGCTGCACCTGCAAAAATTCCTTGACCGTCTGCATAGACTTAGCCTTATCTTCCATCTTTTTCAAAACTGACTCCACAAGAGAACCAAAAAGAACTTCTGATTGAAGAGGAGCATCCAAAATCAGAGCTTTAACATGCTCAGATAAATTTTGATCCTTAAGCCAGGCATGTCTACGAATAACTGAACCAGTAGCAGCCACCCTGGATGAAGCCTGAAGGGCATCAAAACCACACTGTAGAGAATGTTTTCCTACTTGATCTGATGCATGAACCAACTCCTGCAATTCCTTACACTCTATACCCTCAGATAAAGCATCCACCTTAGATTTCAATTGGCCTAACAAAAAGTTCTGATACTTCAGCATATGAAACTGGCAATTTAAAGCCCTCATAGCTAACGTAGAAGAGGTGTACACTTTTTCCCCCCCACCTATCCAACGCTCTGGAATCTTTATCCAAAGGAACTGGATTCTTAACCACAGAAGCCCTGACACCCTTAGGCCCTTGAATAATAGTTTCCGGGTCAGCTCTAGGACTCTTATACAAATATTTATGTGCTTCTGGAACTCTGTAATATCTGTCTGGCTTGACAGGGGCAGGGGGTAAAGAATCAGGATTAAGAGAAGCTTCAGAAAAAACATCCTGAACAACATCCAATACAGGGGGAATAGCCAAGGGCCTATGTTGTGGCAAAAACAAAAATTCCCTAAGCCTTTTTCGAGAATCTGAAAAATCCTGACCTTCCCACTTGAAATGTTCCCTCATGGAATGTAAAGTTTCAGAAAAAGAAAAATCCTCTGGAGGAGAAGCAGAAGGACAGGAATCCTCTGCATCCGAATCTGAATAGGGAGGGAAATCCTGAAGAGGACTCAGAGTAGTCTGAAGAATGCTCCATTCCCTCTAAATCTGTCTCCACCCTAGGCCTCTTCTCTGGGGGGGGCATAGAACCCCTGATCAAAGTAATCAAATCCTCTGCCATTTCCAACATATGTTTTTTAGGAACAGAAGCTGAAGAACTGGGGCTATGGCCAGTACCAGTAAGACCAGGTTTAGCCTTAGCATGGCCTTTAGCCACTGAGGTAGAAGGCCTAATAGCCTTTTGTAAGGATGGAACTACAGATACCTGAGAAGCACCCTCGGCCTGGCCTAACTCCTGAGAGGCCAACTCCTGTAAAAGTAAAGGTTCCCCCCTGGGATTCAGCCGAGACCTCGGCCGGATCCACAGATTCAACCGGAGGTTCCATAGAACCGGCGTCCGCAACGGACGACTCATCCGGTTTAGACCTTAAAGACTTATCTTTACGTTTTTTAGCGGTAGCGGGCGTCGGAGGATCCGACGGCATGTTATAGTTACACCGCTTACCGAAAACAAGCCTGGCACAGTCTAATCTTCGTTTAATGGTGCGCTTATTAAATCTAGCACAAAAGCGACACCAGACTACGTCGTGTTCAGGCCCCAAGCAAGGAATACAGAGAGAATGATAGTCCCTATGAGGTACCTGTTTCCCACAAGAAATACAATTATTAACTTTTTCTGACATCCGGATTAACTGAGGCAAGAAAAGACAAAAAATTTCCCCAACGGGGTACTTAGCCCAACTTGGTCTTCGGTCTGAAACTCGATAATTGAAAATTTCAGAACGCCGAACGGCACTTGCAAACGCTGCTTCTGCTTCGGACCACGCGGCAAGAAAGACTGAGGATATGGCGTCGGTCATGCGCTTAAGTACTACTATGTACTGACGTCAGCTCTGAGCGACCATGACCGACGCCAGCCTAACTCTTTGGTATTCGGGCCGACAGAGGACAGCGGACTACCCACAGGTTATGACTGCAGCAATGTGAGACGAAGAACATCTGAGAAACTGGAAAACTCTACTATAGATATGGACAGTACGATACAAACAGTGAAAATGTTTTTAGACCCTTTAGTTTTATATACAGGCCAGGCAATATTTTTATCAACTAGAGAAGATGTGAATAAGAGATTTGGAAGAGGAAAAGAGCACGAGTTACATGGATTAAGTTGATCATTTTCATAGAACAAAGTGGTTCAGTATTAGCTGATTTGTGAAGTAAGTACAGCTATGCAGTTAAGGTTCACAGATATAACAAGCAGAAGGTTATAAAATAAAGTGGAAAGGGATGATGATGAAATGGGGTTGACAAAGGAGGTTTGTGTAGGATTATGGATGCAAATCCCTAGGGAGAATCACCAATGCCATGCAGAACACTAGTCTAGCAGAAGTATATCAGAGTCAAGCAGGAAAGGACATCAAAGCAGAAGTAGATAAAAAAACAGGCAGCAACTGAATATGCCAAAACACAAAAGAAAGATTACAAGGTGAAGGATCAGATGAGAAGGCAAGAAATATGGAAAATGCATAAAGTACAGTTTTGTACCTACCATAAATGTAGATGTTGAGTGTAAACACTGCTGCAGTCATTACACTTGGGTGGAATCCCAAAGCTGAGGTAGGGAGGCTGGTTCTATAAGGCATTAGGGGTGGCTATAAGGCCCTGCAGCACAGCAGTGGCGAAGCCAGCTCTGGATTTGGAGTATAAAGGCAAATGGTAATGCTTGGCGAAGGTATGCACAGAACTCCATGTTGCTGCTTCCAAAATATCCTTGGTAGGTACTCCTCTGAGGTAGGTAGTTGAAGTGGCTGTTGCCCTGGTGGAGTGAGATCTAATGCTGCTAGGTACAGGTTTCCCATGGTGAGTATAGCAGAAACGTATACAATGTCCTATCCATTTTGAAATAGTCCGTTCTTTTCCCTGTGCTCCTGCAGCATATGCTACAAATAATTGCTCAGATTTTCTGAAAGCTTTGGTTTTGTCCAAGTAGAAGCGCAACTGCCTGCGAATGTCCAAATAATGTAGTAGTCTCTCCCCTTTGTTCTGTGGTTTTGGATAAAAAGATGGCAAGTGAATAGTTTGGTTTAGAGCCACACTTGATATCACCTTTGGCATAAACGTAGGGTTAGTTCTTAAAGACACCCTGTCCTGGTGGAAAATGAGGAAAGGTTCCACTGCCTACTGCCTGTAATTCTGAAACTCTTCGTGCTGATGTTATTGCCAGTAGCAGAGCAGTTTTCCAATAGATGTATTTTAATTCTGCTGTGTTAGCTGGCTCAAAAGGAGGTAAAGTTAATTTTTCCAAAACAAAGTTGAGGTCCCAAGTTGGGGTCCATGCTCTACAGGGCGGTCTTATGTTTTTAGCCCCTCTGAGGTACTGTTTGAGCAAAGGATTAGAAAAAATTGGTGGATCCGTGTTGTAATGAGCAGAAATGGCTGAAGCGTGGATCTTGATGGATGAGAAGTAGAGGCTCTTGTCCAACATCTCAGTTAAATATTGAAGTATCTCAGGAATGTTTGGGACAAGAGGGTCAAGGCTGTGCACCTGGTTCCAGGCACAGAATCTCTTCCATTTATCCGAGTAGGCTTTCCTGGTGCTAGGCCTTCGGGCCTCCAGAATGACATCCATAACAGCTTTGGAGAGAGCCACTGCTTGCTTGACTAAGGAATTTTCCATGCAGCTAGGTTTAAGGTCTTTAGCTGGCTGTGAAGTATCTGATTGTTGCGCTGTGTCAGCAAATGTGGGATTTGAGGCAAAATCCACGGTGGTTCTTGTGCTAAGTTCTTTAAGATTGGGTACCAGTGCTGGCATGGTCAGTCTGGTGCAATCAGGATCATCTTTGGCTCTTCTTGCCTGGCTTTTAGGAGTACCTTTGAAAGGAGAGGTAAAGGAGGGAAAGCGTATACTTGCAGGTTTTTCGAGCTGAATGAGAGGGCATCCACTTTCCATGCTTGTGGATGGTAACTCCTTGTGCAGAATTTCTGTAGCTGGCAGTTCATTGGGGATGCAAACAGATCTATGTCTGGGCTCCACCATTTTTGTGTTATTCTGAATATTTGTGGATTCAATTCTCATTCGTGGGGATCCATGATGTTTCTGCTTAGGTCGTCTGCCAGTGTGTTTTTCTCTTCTGGCAGGAATTGTGCTTGCAGATGAACTTGGTAGTCTAGAGCTGTGTTCTACTAGGTCATGGCTTGTCTGCAGAGGAGGTAGGAGTGTGTGCCCCCTTGCTTGTTTATGTACCTCATAACTGTGGTGTTGTCTCTGTCTTTAGTAGTAGTTGTCCTGGATGCAGCAGGTCCTTGAAAGCTATAAGTGCATTTTGTACAGCTAGCATCTCTTTTTTATTGATGCCTTTGCTTTGTGGGCCACTCGCCCTGAATACATTTGCCTGCCATGTGTGCTCCCCAGGCGTAATCCGATGCATCTGTTGTCAGTGTTTGCCTGACTGTGGGTGGAGTAAAAGGCTGTCCCTTGTTGAGGTGACAAGCTTAAGCCCACCAAGGAATTAGTGGTATAACTGTTTCCAAACTTTGACAGTGTTGAGACCATACACTCTTTAGATACCATTGTATTTTCCTCATATGCAGTCTGGCATATGGAATTAGTAGTATGCAAGATGCCATGTAGCCCAAGGCCTGCAGAATTTTTCTTGCAGGGAGTTGGGTCTTTGTTGCCATCAATTGAAAGTATTGAGTCAGTTGTCCTTGCTTGTCTGGCGTGAGATAAGCCATCTCGGCCATTGTGTTCAAGCTGGCACCAAGGAATATTATCTGTTGTGAGGGCACTAGTTTTGATTTATTTTCGTTTACTGTGTACCCCAGGCAACTTAATAAATTTTTTACGAACACCAGATGCTTTAGAAGAATGTCCTTGCTCTCTGCTTGAATTAGGCAGTCGTCCAGGTATGGATAAATTTGAATTCCTTTTTGCCTGCAAAATGCAATTACTGGTGCCAGGCACTTTGTGAAGACCCTGGGCGCAGTAGATAAGCCAAAGGGCAGTGCAAAGAATTGATAGTGCATTGAACCAGCTAGAAATCTGAGGTATCTTCTGCAGTTTTTTCTGATAGTGACATGCAGGTATGCCTCCTTGAGGTCCAAAGTCACGAGCCAAGCTTTCTTGCCCAGCATGGGAAGAAGCTGCTGTAGTGTCAACATTTTGAATTTCAGAACATCCAGGTAAGTGTTTAGAGAAGAAAGATCCAGAATGGGTCTCCAGGCTTTGTCCTTTCTGGGAACCAGAAAGAGTCTCGAGTAAAATCCTTGCCCTTGCTCCTGTGGTGGTACCTTTTGAATAGCTCTCATGTCCATGAGTGCTGTAATTTGTTTTTCAGCCTCTGCCCATTGATTTGGCGACAGATTTGTCATTCCTTTTAACCTTGGCAGAGTATGAAAGTGGAACTTGTAATCTTGAGATACAATGTTGAGAACCCATTTGTCTTTGGTGATGCAATGCCAATTGTGATATAAAAGTGCTAGTTTTCCTCCTAAGGGGGCTACCAAGAGAGCTGTTTGGCAGCTGTAGTGGGAAGCCATTGAGGCTGCTTTTTATAAGGTTGTGACCTGTCTTCCCCTTCTTTCTGGCCTGGTGTACCCCACTGTCGAGGCCTGTAAGGACACTGTGCTTGACCCTCTACCTCTTGGACGTCTGTATCTGCCCCTTTGAGGTCTGTCTGTGACTGGAAAGGACCAATTCTTTGTTGGCCAATTTCTTCTAAAATGAGGAGGCTGAACCTGTAAGAAATCCTTCACCATTTGCATAGATTTTGCCTTATCCTCCCATCTTCTTTAATACCTCCTCTGCCTTAACTCCAAACAACACATCCCGCTGCAAAGGTGCATCCAATAATTTTGCCTCAACATGATCTGGTAACGTATGTTCTTTTAACCTAGCATGCCTTCTAATGACACAGCCTGTAACTGTTGCTCTACAGAAGGCCTCTAAGGAATCAAACCCACATTGCAAAGTATGTTTTCCCACTTGTTCAGCTGCATGCAACAAATCCTGTATTTCTTTAAAATTAGGAGGATCTGAATCTGGAAGCATCTTTTGTTTCAACTGAGACATCAAAAATTGCTGATATTTTAGCATGTGAAACTGGCAATTTAAGGCTCTCATTGCTAAAGTTGCAGACGTATATACTTTCTTTCCCCATCTGTCTAATGATCTGGAATCTCTGTCAGAGGGAACTGGGTTTTTTGCTGATGAGGCCTTAATCCCTTTGGGTCCCTGAGAAATAGTTTCAGGGTCAGCAACAGAGCTTTTATACAGAAATTTGTGAGAGTCAGGGACTCTAATATCTATCAGGTTTAACTGGGGCTGGAGGTAAGGAGTCAGGGTTTAAGCTGGATTCAGTGTACACATCATCCACAATATCCAACAGCGGCGGAATAGCAAGGGGTCTGTGTTGAGGCAAAAGGAAGTCTCTGAGTCTTTTCTTGGATTCTGAGTAATCCTGGCCTTCCCAATGGAAATGCTCCCTCATGGTATGTAAGGTCTCCTCAAAGGAGTAGTCCTCAGGCGGAGAGGCTGATGGAATTGATTCCTCAGCATCAGAATCCTCATAAGGGGGTAAAGAATATCCTAGGTCTGAGGATGAATCTGAAGAAATGGACACCTGGTCGGAAGATTCATAGTCTGCATCCTGTCTGGGCCTTTTATCATGAGGGGGGTGGGACCCCCTGATCAGGGTGATTAGGTCTTCGGCCATTTTGAGCATTTGTTTCTTAGGCATGGTAGCCTGTCCTGGAGCATGCTGTATCTGCTTCTTTGCTTTTAAGGGGGGCTTAGACTTAGCAGAGGGTTTAATGGTTAACTGGGTAGGTCTGAAAACACCCTCTGAAGCTGTGGATTGCTCAGCTACTTCGGTTCCCTCTGAAGGGTTAGTTTTGGTAGGCTGTAAACCTAGAGCGTCCGAAGGCCCAGCCAGCTCCACGTGGGAGTCTGAGGCGGTGTGTGGTAGCGGTCGTCAGGGGCTGCGTAGGCACCTCGCTGAAAACCGGCGACCGGCCTAGAAGAGGCCTCGTCATCACTTTTGGGCCTCGGATGCCTGTCCTTGTCTTTGCGCCTTTTTATGTATTCCGGTCGTCGGAAGTTCCGACGGCATGGTGTAATTGAATTTTCTGCCAAAATAATGTTGGGCAAAATCAAACAGACGTTTAATAGTGCGCTTGTTAAACCTAGCACAAAACCGACAACCAGTGACGTTGTGGTCTGGGCCTAGGCATGGAATACAATAGTAGTGGAAATCTTTATGAGGTATTTGCTTCCCACAAGAAATACAGTTATTAACTTTTACTGACATCGGTCTGAGGCAAGAAAAAGTTTCCCCAATGGGGTACTTAGCTTTGTAGAAGACTTCGGTTCTGGATTCGGAATGAAAATCTCAGGAGTCGGCCGACCGGCACTTGCGAACTGCTTCTGTTTTGGGCACCGCACGGCAAGAAAGACTGAAGAAAATGGCATTGGCTGCATCTTGCATACCCCTGTCACACTGACGTCAGGGAGGAGGCGACAGCAACCGACGTCGGACCAAGACTTTGGAACTCAGGCCGACTGGGGAACTGCCTGATGGCAGGATAACCCAAGTGTAATGACTGCAGCAGTGTAACACGAACATCCACAGCTGCAAGTATAGAAAACTTCTGGAAAAACCATGTTCATCTGGATCGAACGCAGGAATGGTTAATGAGAGGTGAATTCAAACCAAGTGATGAAAGGTTAATATTGGCAGCTCACGATAGTGGGCTATGTACAAATTGTCAACATGTGGCAGAACAGAAAACTGTAGGTTTTGTACAACAGAACTGGGAAGTCACAAACCTAATTGCTGGTTGTGACATACTAATAGCAGGACTGTATACTGAAAGGCATAATAATGTGGCAAGACTGTTGCGCTGGGGATTGCAAACATAATGGTATTGAAGTGGCTGAAAAACACTGGAAACATTAGCCACAAAGTATCATAGAAAATGATGAAGTCTACATCACATGGGGCAGAATAGTTGTGCAAAATCTTACCATAACCATAGATGTCCCCCCCTTCTACATTGCAGTATTCTTTACGTACGAGCTGTATTCCGCCCAAACGACCTGACATCTGGCCTGTCTACAAGAGCTTAGAGCCACTGCCTGTACGTGGGACATCGCACGTAGGGCCAGACATCAGCCATGAAAGGGACATATGCATGTACCATCTTCAAAAAGTACAGTTGTGCACATTTACCATAAATGTAGATGTCACTGTTGCAGTAATCACACTTGGGTTTTTCTGCCTGCAGGTAGCCCTCAGTCGGCCTGAATACCAGAGACTTAGTATTTCTGCGTCGGTTGTTGCCGCTTCAGGACTGGCATCAGGGTCATCAGGGGTATAAAAAGCAGGCAGCAGACACCATTACATCAGTTTTTTTGCCCCAAATGTCAGGAGACCCCAAATAGGGAGCTAAGTTATGGTGGAAAAACACCACCAGTAAAAAGTAAATACCAATAGCCTTGTAAGGGGTGAGTAAGAGAAATGGAAAAGGAGAGAGAGAGAGACAAGGGGGCTGGAGGGTGGGAAACCAGGACTGAAACTGTGAATACACTCGAACATCTACACTTGGGGTAAGTGTACACAACTGTACTATGTTCTTCGTGTTTCACTGTTGCAGTCATCACACTTGGGTTGATTCCCAAAACTGAAGAATGGGTGGAGGCAGTCAAAAAGAGTTGGGGCTGGCTAGTATGCCCTGCAGGACTGCTGTTGCAAAACCTGCCCTGGATTTGGAAAAGATATGCCGGTGGTAATGCTTGATGAAGGTGTGAACAGAACTCCAAGTAGCAGTAGGGACTCCTCTGAGAAAGGCTGTAGAGGTTGAGGTTGCCCTACTAGAATGCGTTCTGACCCCCTGAGGGGGTAGTTTCCTATGGTGTTTGTAAGAGAAATGGATACAGTGTGCTATCCATTTGGAGATGGTTTGTTTTGATATGGTTTGTTTTGATATGGCCTTGCCCTCTGCCCCTGGTGCAAAGCTAACTAGCAACTGGTCAGATTTCCTGAAGGGCTTAGTCCTATCAAGGTAGAATCTGAGCAGTCTCTATGCAAGTCTAAAGAGTGCAGGATCCTTTCCCCCTTATTTTGAGGCTTAGGGAAAAAGGTGGGCAAATGGATAGATTGATTGAGAGCCACACTACTTTAGACACAAAAGTAGGGCTGGTCCTGAGGGAGACCCTGTCAGCATGAAAAATAATGAAGGGTCCCACAGCCATAAGTGCTTGTAGCGCAGACGCTCTTCTAGCTGAAGTGATGGCCAGAAGCAAGGCTGTTTTTCAAGAGAGGAATGTTAACACTGCTGACGCTGCAGGCTCAAAGGGGGGTAAGCGTGAGCTTTTCCAGCACAAAGTTAAGGTCCCAAGCAGGGATGGGGGCTCTTCTTGGTGGCCTTAAGTTGTTAGCCACTCTCAGGAACTGTTTGATGAGAGGGCAAGAGAAGAGAGGTGGCTCAATGCTGTAATGAGCAGAGATGGCAGAGGCATGGATCTTAATAGAAGAGAAGGAAAGGCCTCTGTGGAGTAGGTCTGCTAGGTAATACAGGATGAGAGGTAAGGAGGGTTGTGCTGTATCCGCTCCTTTAGAGTGCATCCAGTAACAATACCTTTTCCGCATAGGATTGCCTTGTAAACAAAGCTATGTATACCTACATGAGAAGTACTGCAATTAAATCTGCCTGGAACTCGGATTGCATATTTTAAAAAATCAACATAAATATGGGATCGCTTCATGTACATACCCACAAACATTACATTCTTAACATTTATACATTCCTTTAGGTTTATTGGAAATAAAAATGAACTTTTACTTGTTTGTTTTCCAAAATACCTTTGATGTTGTTTCCTTTTTTGTGTACAAAATTGGGACTTGCACCCAATATCTCTTAAATCACTGTTACCTGAAATTTTCCAATTGTCATTGATAACAGAAATAACTTTTCAACAGACATTTCAATAACATCTAGGAGTGGACTTTATAGATGTCACCTTTTCTTTACTCATTAATCCTTTAATAAGGATGGGAGGGAAAATCAGTTGTACATCTATTATTTCAAAAGCAATTTTATCCAGCAAATCTTTAAAACTAATTTGTTTTTACAGAGAGATTGTGTGTTCAAACATCTTCACTGATCATGCGTGATGCTCTAATTAACTGCCCTTTTGGGATATTCTGTTTCATAAAATGTGGATGGTTACTTTGATAATGTACATAATTGTTACTATGTGTTTTTTTTATAAATATTACTAGAAAAATTACAAACAGATTTATCCCAAGTTAATTCAACATCCAAGTAGTTTACTTTGTATCCTACATCTCCTAGTGTGAATGTCAAAAAATTACTAGAATTAAGAGCCAATAAAAATACTTTGCGACTTTCCACAGGTCCCTTAATGATAAAAAAAAACAGGTCATCAATAAACCTACAGTAAAAAATGACAAATTGTGAAATAACTAAGTAAAATTTCATTCTCCTACTATCCCATGACTAATCCTGCATATGCTGGAGCTACAGTAGCTCCCATTGCCACTCCTCGCAATTGCTTATAAAATTTGTTAAAAATTAAATAATTATTTTATAACAGTAGAGCTGGAAAGGTGCGGAAAGAAAACTTGTGCCCTAGGGACACCGTTCTGAGCACCCATTTGTAGTCTGTGATAGTGGCCCCAGACATCTGCAAAAAGGGCCGACCTTCCCCCTAAAGGACTCTCCCGGCAAGCAAAAACAGGCAGAAGTTGTACAAAGTCATTGAGAGTGTTTTGATTGAGATGCAGGCTTGGAGCTTCCCCCTTTAGAGGTGGAAGCCTGCCAACGCCTAGACCTTTGAGAGGAGACCCCTAAAAGATTTGTAACCTCTAGTCCTGGAACGGCTCTGTCTGCTGGTATCAGGAAAGGTCCAACTCTTGGAAGGGTAATTCCTGCTAAAGCAAGAGGGTTGAACTTGCAGAAAATCCTTAACAGTTTGCATGGACTTGGCCTTATCCTCCATCTTCTTCAGTACCTCCTCTGCTTTGCTGCCAAAAAGACTGTCTTTATGCAAAGGTAAATCCAAAAGCATAGCCTTGACAGGTTCTGGAAGAGGTTGTTCTCGGAGCCAAGCGTGCCTTCAAATAACAGATCCAGTAGCCATAGCCCTGCTGGATGCCTCAAGGATGTCAAAACCACAATTCAAAGAATGCTTATTGACCAGACTGGCTGAATTCAGTAAATCCTACAGGTCTACTCTCCGCCAAAAAAGGTACACTCACTATCCTAGACTTAATAGCCTCCAAGGTGTGCTGCTGGTACTTCAGCATATGAAATAGACAATTGGTAGCCCTAATGGCTAGGGTTGGCAGAGGTATAAACCTTCTTGCCCCACCTATCTAGGTTCCTAGACTCCCTTTGTCAGAGGGAACAGGATTCCAGGTTACAGTGGCCTTAACTCCTTTGGGGCCCTGAGAAATAACCTCTGGATCCGCCAATGGATTCCTGAAAAGAAACAGATGAGAATCAGGGACTCTGTAGTACCGGTCAGGTTTCCTAGGAGCAGGATGAACCGAATTTGGAGATAAGGAATTTTCTAGAAAAACATCAACAACTTCCAACACAGGGGGAAGAGCAAGAGGCCTATGCAGAGGTAAATTGAGAAACTCCCTAATCAGTTTCTTGGATTGGGGATAATCCTGACTTTCCCATTTAAAATGTTCTCTGAGGGTATTTAAAGTATCACCAAAAGAAAAATCCTCTGGAGGAGAGGCCGAAGGGATAGACTCCTCCGCATCTGAATTCTCAAAAGGAGAAAAAGCCTGAGAAAATTCCTCTTCATCCGCAGAAATACTGGAAGAATCAGAACCCGAGCAGGACAAAGCCTCAGGGGAAAAATCCCTACTCCTTTTAGGAGGAGGAGACTGAGAACCCCTAATAAGAGTTAACAAATCATTAGCCATTTTAACCATTTGAGATTGAGGGGAAGAAGAAGAAGCTGGATCCTGCCTTTTCACAGGCTTACGAATGGAAGATTTACCTGCAAGACTGAAAGATGCGGGAGAGGCCTAGCAACCGCCGAAGTTGCAGCAGAGGTTGAAGGAAGAAGTTTGCTGTCAGAATGCAAAACGGGGGGCATCGGACACCAAAGTCAACTTAGCGGCTCCGGCAGAAGAGGCGACCGGCAACAGGTCGGAAGGCAAAAAGGAGGTAGAAGGGCTAAGGGACTTGGACTCTAATATCAAAGCCTGTGGTTGTACATCAGAGGACTGCAGGGACTGCAAATGCGTCTCACTGGCTACCACCTGACTGACCAACTTAACCTCATTAGAGGACTTGGCTTTCTGAGGCCTGGCGTGGTCCTTATCCTTACGCTTCTTCGGAACATCAGAAGCCTGAAGACCGGTGGATGCCATACCAATGAACTTAAGCCAAACTCCAAAATGCCTAGCCAAAATCTTAGCCTGACAACGGATAGTACGAGGATTTAAGGAGGCCCAGAGATCACACTTGGGAACGTTGTGGTCAAGGCCTAAACAAATAATGCAATAGGAATGAAAATCTCTATGGGGAATCTGCTTTCCACAGGTAAGGCAATTAACTTTTTCTGATATTCGTTAAGGCAACAAAATAGAATCCCCAATGGGGTACTTAGCTGTAGTAGACGTCAACTCTTATAGTCGGAAACCAAAGGTAAACTGCCAACCGGCACTCGTGCATGAAAAGCTTCTGCTTCAGGCTCCATGGCAAGTAAGTCTGAGGAAGTGACGGTGGCTGCCTTCGTTTGTATCGGACACCCTGGTGTCCTTTACAGCCGACTGCAACCATCATTTTTACTTACCTTTGGTATTTTGGCAGACTAAAGGCTACCGGGAGCCGGATAACCCATTTGTTAGGACTGCAACAGTGAAACACGATGAACATCCAATAATGCATAGATCCTGCCTTGAAACGTAGACATTTCCTGCATGAGTCCCTGATAGGGATGTGCAGATAGGCTTCCTTTAGGTCTAGGGGGGCTAACCAGGCATCTTTGGACAGCATAGGGAGAAGCTGCTGTAGGGTGAGCATTTTGAATTTTGGCCCTTTTTTCTGGGTACCAGGAATGATCTTGAATAAAATCCTTGGCCCATCTGTTCTGCAGGAAGAGTGCAGGGATTGAACTTGGTTTTGTGCCTCTGCCCACTGGTTTGGAGGAAGGTCTGGGAACCCTTTTGGGGTTGGCAGCGTGTGGAAATAAAATTTGTACCCCTGGGATACTATGTTGAGGACCCATCGATCGTTGGTGATGGAGGCCAAGTTTTTTTGCATGGTGGGCAAGTTTTCCTCCTAGGGGCACGAGCAATTGGGCAGAGGTGAGGAGTGGAGTTGAGAAGTCATTGCTAATTCTTTCAGTAAGGGGGTAGCTTAGCACTCCCTGTTTTAGAAGTGGAAGTAATCCATTGCTTAGATCTCTGCATACCTTGAGACTGTAATCAGGGGGTCTGTTTCCCCTGGGTCTAGTTTGAGATGGCCTCTTGGGCTGGAAAGGACCAATGCTTCAAGGGGCAATGCCTACCGAATCTTGGAGGCTGCACTTGCAAAAAATCTTTGTCTGCATAGACATAGCCTTTTCTTCGATCTTTTTTAAAACCTCTTCTGCTTTGGTGCCAAACAGATTGTCCTTGTTCAAAGGAGTGTCCAGTAATTTTGATTTGACATGGTCTGGCAAGGTCTACTCCTCAAGCCAAGCATGCCTTCTAAGTAAAGAACCTGTGAATGCTGCCATGCAAGATGCTTATAGGGCATCAAACCCACACTGCAGGGTATTGCTTGCTGACTTGGCGTGCAGAATGCATAAGCTCCTGTAATTCTTTATTTTCTGCACAGTCAGGAAAGGTAGACAATTTCTGCTTAATAAGTTCCATAGTATGTTGCTGGTATTTCAGCATGTGGAACTGACAATTCAATGCTCTAATGGCGAGAGTTGCAGACGTGTATACTTTTTTACCACGTCAAGCTCGGGAATCCCTGTCTGAAGGGGAGGGATTCTTACCTGTAGCTGCTTTTATTCGTTTAGGTCCTTGGGAGACTAACTCTGGGTCATCAGTAGGATTTTTGAAAAGAAAATTGAGTCAGGGATTCTATAGTACCTGTCAAGTTTCCTTGGAGCAGGCGTAAAGTATCAGGACTGGATTCCATAAAGACATAATCCACGACATCCAGAGCAGGAGGGATATCTAAGGGTCTGTGTTGTGACAAGTCCAGAAATTCCCTGAAACTCTTTTTGGACTGAGGATAATCCTGGCATCCCCAGTGGAAATGCTGTCTCAATGTATGTAGGATTTCACCAAAAGAAAAATCCTCTGGAGGGGAGGCTGAAGGAATGGATTCCTCTGCATCTGAATTCTCAATGGCAGATAAGGGCATGTCTTCATATTCAGAAACCTCAGAGTCGGACTCTTGGTCAGATAAAGCTACTGGGGATAAGTCTCTTTCTTTTAGCAGGGGAAAGCTGGCTTCCCCTAATAAGCATGATCAGGTCTTCTGCCACTTTAAGCATCTGAGAGTGTGGCAAGGAAGCAGGTGCTTGAGTTTGGATCGTCTTTTTTTTAGCCGTAGCTTGTACTCTTGGCCTTAGAAACTAGGTAGTTTTAAAAGAACTGAAGATGTGAAAGAAGTTGTCGGTTTGTGTCAAATATCGGTAATGTGAAGAACTTCCTCAGAAGGCGGTGCCTGCCCAGTGGCTCCGGACCCATCCAAGGTAGAGACATCCGCAGGTTCCATAGTCAAAGGTGAGTTTTGTAGCATACCGGACTCTGTATCCATCCTGGCAGGCATCAGGGGCTGAGAAAGTGCCCGAGTACCACCGAACTGGCAACTAGCTTAACGGAAGTGTCGTCGGCAGTTTTGGACCTGTGCGGTCTGTCTTTATTCTTGAGTTTTTTTTGGAAGATCAGTAGTCTGATGGCTTACCGAAGCCATTTTGGAATATGGAGATTGAGAAAGTACAGTTGTGTACACTTACCATAAATGTAGATGTTCGAGTGTATTCACTGTTGCAGTCATTACATTTGGGTAATCTGCTGGCAGGTTGCCCTCAGTCGGTCTGAATAACAAAGTCTTGGGTCCTGCATCAGTTACCGTCTCCTCTTCCATGACGTCAGGTCGTCAGGGGTATAAAACATGCAGCCGACGCCATTTTATTCAGTTTTTCTTGCCCCAGATGTTAGGTGCCTCCCAAATGGGGAGCAAATATATATATATATATATATATATATATATATATATATATATATATATATATATATATATATAAACAGAAATATGTATAGATGCACTTTTAGCAACAAACTTTACCTTCATCTAAAAGCAAATACACCACAAAGGCTTTAGTGTATAGTGAAGAAAAGGTATAGAAAGGGGGATGGCGGATGGGTAACCCCGACTGCAACAGTGACTACACTTGAGCATCTAGATTTATGGAAAGTGTACACAACTGTACTATGTTCTTCGTGTTTCACTGTTGCAGTCATTACATTTGGGTAGAATCCCAAAGCTATGGATGGGTGGATGGAACTAAACAGCATTAGGAGCGGCTATAAGGCCCTGCAGAACTGCAGTGGCAAAGCCTGCCCTGGATTTGGAAAAGAGAGGCAAATGATAATGCTTTGTGAAGGTATGAACAGAGCTCCATGTAGCAGCTTCTAGAATGTCTTTGGGTGGAACCCCTCTGAGAAAAGCTGCTGAAGTAGAGGCAGCTCTGGTGAAATGTGATCAGATCCCCTTGGGCACAGGTTTACCATGGTGCAAGTAGCAGAAACGAATGCAGTGGCTTATCCACTTAGAAATAGTCTGCTTTGATACAGTCTTCTCCTATAACCCTGCAGCAAATGCTACCAGTAGTTGCTCAGACTTTCTTAGAGATTTGGTCCTGTTTAAGCAGAAACTTAGTTGTCTGTGTACATCCAATGAATGCAGAATCCGCTCCCCCTTGTTCTGCGGATTTGGGTAAAATGTCGGCAGGTGAATGGGTCTGGTTAAGAGCCACACTGGATACCACCTTAGGCATAAAAGGAGGATTGGTCCTGAGGGACATCATGTTCGGGTAGAATGTAATAAAAGGCTCCACTGCCATGAGAGCCTGTAGTTCTGAAATCCTTCTTGCTGAAGTGACTGCCAAGAGAAAAGCTGTTTTCCAGGATAGCAATGTTATATCCGCAGTAGCTGCTGGTTCAAAAGGAGGCAGGGTGAGCTTTTCCAGTACAAAATTGAGGTCCCATGCAGGAGCTGGTGATCATCTGGGAGGCCTTAAATTTTTGGCCCCTCTAAGATACTGATTTTTATTAAGACCTTGGAGAGTAGAGCAGAGGGGGAAAGGCATAGACTGATAGGTTTTTCCATCTGAAGGATAGGGCATCCACTTCCCATGCTTTTTTGTGATGAGTTCTTGTGCAGAATTTGTCCAACTGAATTTTGGGGAGAGGCAAATAGATCTATGTCTGGGCTCCCCCATTTCTGTGTTAACATGCCGAAGATTTGTGGATCCAGTTTCCATTCGTGCGGGTCCGTAAGATTTCTGCTTAGGTCATCTGCCAGAGTATTTTGTTTTCCTGGCAGGAATTGAGCTTGATGTATTTGGTAAGTCAAGGCTGTGTTCCACAAGGCCATGGCTAGTCTGCAAAGGGGGTAGAAATGTGCACCCCCCTGCTTGTTTATGTACCACATAACTGTGGTGTTGTCCCGCCTTTATCAGTAGTTGTCCTGGATGAAGGAAGTCCTTGAAGGCTGTCAGAGCATTCTGAATAGCTAGCATCTCTTTCGGGTTGATATGCAGATGGCATTTGGTTTGGGCTCCATTTGCCCTGAATGCATCTCCCCGCCAGGTGGGCCCCCCAAGCATAGTCTGATGCGTCTGTAGTTACGGTTTGGGTGGCAGGGGGTAGTGTGAATGACAGACCCTTACTTTGGTGACATGTCTTTACCCACCAAAGAAACTCCTGTTGTAGGCAGGGAATGAGAGGGATCATTGTTTCCAGACTGTGACAATGCTGACTCCATAAACTTTTTAGGTACCACTGAAGTTTCCTCATATGCAGTCTCGCATACGGAATTAGTAGAATGCAGGATGCAATGAACCCCAAAGCCTGCAGAATTTGTCTTGCAGATAACTGGGTTTTTGTTGCCATTTGTTTGAAGTAAGTTTGTCTGGCGTAAGGTAAGCCATCTGGGCAGTTGTATTCAAGCTTGTACCCAGGAATGTAATTATTTCAGAGGGTTGGTGTACTCTAGGCCTGCTAGAAGCCTTTTTACAAACGCCAGATATTGAAGAGTGCCCTTGTCCTCTGCTTGAATGAGACAGTCGTCCAGATAAGGATAAATTTGAATGCTTCTTTGTCTGCAGAATGCAATTACTGGTGCCAGGCACTTTGTAAAGACCCTGGGCGCAGTAGATACGCCAAAGGGCAGTGCAGCGAATTGGTAATGCAAGAAAACCTGCTTTGAAGCGGAGGTATCTTCTGCAGGATTCCCTTATTGGAATATGCAGATATGCCTCAAGTTTAGAGTTACTAACCAAGCATTCCTGCCTAGCATAAGCAGTAGCTGTTGTAAAGTCAGCATTTTGAATTTTGGAATGTCCAGGATCGTGTTCAAAATCGATAAGTCCAATATTAGACGCCATGAATCGTCTTTTCTGGGTACCAGGAAAAAAGTCTTGAATAAAAACCTTGTCCTTTTTCCTTTTCTGGTCCCAGCTGAATAGCCCCCATATCCATGAGGGGCATGACTTGATTCTGGGCCTCTGCCCACTGGTTCGGTGGCAGATCCGGCCATCCGTTTGGAACTGGCAAAGTATGGAAATGAAATCTGTACCCCTGGGATATTATGTTTAATACCCACTTGTCCTGGGTAATTTAACTGCCAACTTTGAGCATGAAGTGCTAGTTTTCCCCCCAAAAGGGCTGTCAAAAGTCAAGTGCTTGGTGATGGTAGAGGAAAGTCATTGAGATTGCTTACTGTAGAGTTGTGCTTTTGTTTCCTCCAGTTTTGAAGGTAGAGGCACCCCATTGCTTTGACCTGTAAGAAATCTGGGATTGGTATCAGGAGCCTTTTGAGCGCCTGGATTTGCCTTGAGTGGCTCTGTTGGACACAGGAACGGACCAATTTTTAGTAGGCCAGTCTCTACCGAACCTGGGTGGCCGCACTTGCAAGAAATCTTTTACAGTTTGCATAGATTTGTCTTCCATTTTCTTTAAAACCTCTTCTGCCTTATTACCACACAGAGCATCATGCTGCAAAGGGGCATTCAACAATTTAGCTTTAACATGATAAGGCAGATTTTGCTCCTTGAGCCAGGCATGCCTTCTAATCACAGACCCAGTAACAGTGGCCCTACAAGAGGCCTTCAAGGAATCAAAACCACACTGCAAAGTATGCTTTCCAACCTGTTCTGCTGAATGCAATAATTCCTGTAACTCTATTTCCCACACAATCAGAAATCAACATCATTTTCTGTTTCAGTAAGCCCATAACATGCTGTTGATATTTAAGCATACCAAACTGGCAGTTTAAGGCCCCGATTGCCAAGGTTGCAGAAGTATAAACCTTCTTTCCCCATCTATCCATTGCCCTGGAATCTCTGTCAGACGGGGTAGGATTTTTGGCTGTAGAGGCCTTTACACCATTGGGACCCTAAGAAATAGTCTCAGGATCAGCAGCAGGATTTTTGAATAGAAATATGTGGGAGTCAGGAACCCTGTAATCTCTGTCTGGCTTACTAGGAGCCAGAGGCAGGGAATCAGGGGCCATGCTTGATTCCAAAAACACATCAACAATGTCTAATACAAGAGGTATTGCCAAAGGCCTATGCTGAGAAGTAGGAAACCCCTAAGCCTCTTTTTTGATTCAGAAAAGTCCTGCCAGTGAAAATGTTCCCTTAAAGTATGCAAAGTCTCTCCAAAAGAGTAATCCTCAAGAGGATATGCAGATGGGATGGATTCCTCTGCATCAGAATCCTCATAGGGTGGAATAGAAAATTCCTGATCAGAAGAGGAATCAGAAGACATGGAAACCTGATCTGAAGATTCATAATCAGTGCCTTGCCTAGGCCTCTTAGCAAGGGGGGGGGGGGGATTGGGAACCCCTGATAAAGGCAATTAAATCCTCAGCCATTTTTGATCATCTGTTTTTTTTTTAGGCAGAGGAGCCTGAGCACGTGGCTCGTGCGTCAGTTTTTTAGATGCAGATTTTTTTTACTTTGTTTTTGAGGCTGGCGTTGGTTTAATATAAAACTGTTGAGGCCTGAAAACACCTTCAGAAGCCGGTGCCTGTTCAGCGGTTCTGGACCCATCCAAAGGAGAGACATCCGCAGGTTCAATACTCCGAGAATCTCGAGGCATACCGGACTCCGAATGGGTCTTGGTAGAGGCCTGCGACTCAAAACTAGTGGGGATCAGGGGCTGCAAAAGCGCCTCACTGAATACCGGCAAACCGGCGACTGGCTTTGAAACTCCGTTGTCAGTTTTGGACCTAGACAGTCTGTCTTTTTCTTTGCGTTTTTTGTGAACTCCGGTAGTCGGATTGCTAACTGACGACATTTCAGGATAATTAAATCTTGAACCAAAATATTTAAAAGCAAAAATATACAGACGCTTAATAGTGCGTTGGTTAAATATAGCACAAAACCGACAGCAAGGCGCATTGTGATCTGGGCCTAGGCAAGGAATACAGTACAAATGAAAATCCATATGAGGTATATGCTTCCCACATGTAATGCAATTATTAACTTTTACTGACATTGGTAAGGAGCAAGAAAAAGTTTCCCCAACGAGGTACTTGGCTTTAGTTTGAAGACTTTGGTTCTGAAACTTGAATGTGAAAATTTCAAGAGTCGGCCGACCAGCACTTGCGAACTGCTTCTGCTTTGGGCACCGTGCGGCAAGAAAGACTGAATAAAATGGCATCGGCTGCATGTTTTATACCCCTGACGTCATGGAAGAGGAGACAGCAACCAACGCACGACCCAAGACTTTGTTATTCAGGCCGACTGAGGGCAACCTATCAGCTGATTACCCAAATGTAATGACTGCAACAGTGAAACACGAAGAACATCAAAAGTATTTAGCTACAAAAAGGGCCAGACGACGAATAATTTGGGCATTGAGCAAAGCATAAAAAGTACAGTTTTGTACCTACCATAAATGTAGATGTTCGAGGATCCA
The DNA here is from genome assembly GCF_019279795.1 of Protopterus annectens. Classification (NCBI taxonomy): domain Eukaryota; kingdom Metazoa; phylum Chordata; order Ceratodontiformes; family Protopteridae; genus Protopterus; species Protopterus annectens. The sequence goes on along the minus strand of NC_056725.1, from coordinate 1,736,108,532 downwards.
CATTGCTGCAGTCATAACCTGTGGGTAGTCCGCTGTCCTCGGTCGGCCCGAATACCAAAGTGTTAGGCTGGCGTCGGTCATGGTCGCTCAGATCTGACGTCAGTACGCAGTGGTACTAAAGCGCATGACCGACGCCATATCCTCAGTCTTTCTTGCCCCAGATGTCAGAAGGCCTAAAAAGAAAAGGCCATAGCCAAAAATAGAAAATACCCAACCACCAATATAGAAAAACAATTACCCCAAAAGCAACACAGCAACCCCAAACTACAGAGGGAAGGAGGGAGGAAAATTGGACTGCAGCAATGTGGATCCTCGAACATCTACATTTATGGTAGGTACAAAACTGTACTATGTTCTTCGTCTCAAATTGCTGCAGTCATAACCTGTGGGTAGAATCCCAAAGCAAAGGTAAAGGGAGGTTGGCAAAATCAAAAAGCATTAGGAGCTGCTAACATGCCCTGTAAAACTGCAGTGGCAAACCCAGCCCTAGACTTGGAATAAAGAGGGAGATGGTAATGTTTAGTAAAAGTGTGCACTGAACTCCAAGTAGCTGCCTCCAAAATATCCTTAGTAGCAACTCCTTAAAAGGCAGTAGAAGTGGCAGTAGCCCTAGTGGAATGAGGTCTGATCCCAGCCGGAACATCCTTTCCATGATGAGAATAACAAAAAGCAATACAATGGCCAATCCACTTAGAAATAGTTTGCTTTGAAACAGATTTTCCTTGTGAACCCAAAGCAAAAGAAATGAATAACTGTTGAGTCTGCCTGAACCCTTTAGTTCTGCTCAAATAATAGCGTAACTGCCTGTGAATATCAAAAGAATGCAAAATTTTTTCCCCTTTATTTTGGGGATCAGCATAAAAAGTAGGCAAATGAATAGCTTGGTTTAAGGCCACATTAGAAACAACTTTAGGCATAAAAGTAGGGTTAGTACGCAGGGATACCCTATCCTTATGGAATATCAGGAAGGGTTCAACTGCCATTAGAGCCTGTAATTCAGACCCCCTCCTAGCAGACGTAATGGCCAACATAAAAGCAGTCTTCCAAGACAAAAACTTCAACTCAGATGTAGCTGCAGGTTCAAAAGGAGGTAAAGTAAGCTTTTCCAACACAAAATTGAGATCCCAGGAAGGAGTAGGAGCTCTATGTGGGGGTCTTATGTTCTTTGCCCCTCTAAGAAATTGCTTAAACAAAGGGTGAGAAAATAATGGTGGGTCACAATCATAGTGAGCAGAAATGGCTGCAGCATGAACTTCCACGGAGGAGAAAGACAAACCCTTGTCTAATAATTCTGTAAGGTACTGTAGTGTAACAGTCAAATTAGGCCCTGAAACATCAAAGCTCTTTGCTGTGCTCCAAAGAAAAAATCTCCTCCATTTATCAGCAAAAACTTTCCTAGTACTAGGTCGTCTGGCTTCCAATATGACATTCAAAACTTGTTGAGGAAGCTGCGACCCCCCAGGGTCTAAAACAGAATATGCCAGGCTGTCAGGTGCAGGGACTGTACCTTGACATTGAGGAAATGATTGCTTGCCTGGGACAAAAGGTGCGGAATTGGTGGCAAAGGCCAAGGAGGCTCCTGTACTAAACTCCTCAGCAGAGGATACCAGTGCTGACGTGGCCAATCTGGAGCTATTAGAATCATGCAAGGCTTGTCCTGTCTGACCTTCAAGAGCACCTTGGGAAGGAGAGGCAGAGGAGGAAAAGCATAGACGTGAAGGTTGTTCCAACTGAAAGATAAAGCATCCACTTTCCAAGCTTTTGGGTGAAACATCTTTGTGCAAAATTTTGGCAGTTGGAAATTTAGTGGAGAAGCGAACAGATCTATGTCTGGAGTTCCCCAAGCCACTGTCAACTGCTGAAATACATGAGGATCCAATTTCCACTCGTGGGGATCCACCATCTGTCTGCTCAAAACATCTGCTAAGGAGTTCTGTGCTCCTGGCAGAAACCTTGCTTGAAGAGTGACGTGCAAACTCAGAGCAGTTTCCCACAAAATCATAGCTTGTCTGCAAAGAGGGTATGAATGGGTTCCCCCCTGCTTGTTGATGTACCACATGACTGTTGTGTTGTCTGTTTGAATCAACACCTGTCCCGGTTGAAGTAGATCCTTGAAAGCCATCAGTGCAAATTGGACTGCTAACATCTCCTTCATGTTGATATGCAAATGCTGTAATCTGGGAGGCCACGCGTCTTGAATCCATTTCCCATTGAAGTGTGCTCCCCAAGCCATGTCTGAGGCATCTGTCGTTAAGATCTGACTCGCCTCTGGTCGGGTCACAGAGAGTCCCTTGTTTAGGTGACATTCCTGAGCCCACCACAAAAATTCCTTTTGGATGCAAGGTATTATCTGAAGGACAGTGTCCAAATCGTGGCAGTGTTGAGTCCATACACTTTTGAGATGCCATTGTAGCTTCCTCATATGTAGTTTGGCATTGGGAAGTACCAGAATACAAGATGCCATGAACCCCAAGGCTTGAAGGACTGTCCTTGCAGTCAGCCGGGACAGTAGGGATAATTGCTGGAAGTATAGGGGAAGATTTCTTTGTTTGTCCGGGGTCAAAAAAGCCATCTGAGAGGCTGTATTCAGTCTCACACCCAGAAAGCACATGTCCTGAGAGGGTACTAGACTGGACTTCGTTCACAGAATACCCTAGGCACCTTAAAACTGCCATTACATACTGTAGATGCTGAAGTAACTTGACTTTGTCTTGAGCAAGAATCAGGCAATCGTCCAGATAAGGATAAATTTGTATTCCTCTTAGTCTTAAGAAGGCTATCACAGGAGCCAGGACCTTTGTGAACACCCTGGGCGCAGTAGATAAGCCAAAGGGCAATGCAGAGAACTGATAATGAGAAGTACCAGCCCGAAAACGCAGGAACCTCCTGCAGCTGGGCCTGATAGGAATATGAAGAAAAGCCTCTGAGATCCAGAGTTACCATCCAGTGATCTTTGCCTAGCAGAGGCAGAAGTTGCTGCAAAGTTAACATCTTGAACTTTGGAATGTCTAGGTATGTATTGAGAATGGACAAATCCAGAATTGGCCTCCAAGTGTTTCCTTTCTTTGGCACAAGAAACAGGTGAGAATAAAATCCTAGGCCTACTTCTGACAGAGGTACCACCTGGATAGCCCCCATTTGTAAAAGTAAAGAAATCTGCTTGTGAGCCTCCAGCCTTTGCTGAGGAGGTACATCCGGCATGCCTTTGAAAGGAGGCAAGGTGTGAAAATAAAACTTGTAGCCTCGATTTATAATGTCCAACACCCATTTGTCCTGGGTGACCAAAAGCCAATTTTGCTTGAAAAGTGCCAACTTTCCTCCTAGAGGAGCTGCCAGACAGGAGGAATCTGGCAGCTGGAGATACAGGTCATTGGGTCTGTTTACGAAAAGGCTGACCCCTGCCCTCACCAGAAGATTGTGCAGGAGAACTCCACGTCCTAGGTCTGAAAGAACCCTGAGCATGAGCTCTGCCCCTACCACATCTAGATCTGCCCTTAGACTGAAAATCAGAAGAAGGATAAGCCCATCCTTTTGCAGGCCAATTTCTGCTAAACTTAAGGGGCTGCACTTGTAAAAATTCCTTAACCGTCTGCATGGACTTGGCTTTGTCCTCCATTTTCTTCAAAACTGACACCACAGGAGAACCAAAAAGAACTTCAGATTGAAGGGGAGCATCCAAAATTCGAGCTTTAACATGCTCTGACAAATTCTGATCCTTAAGCCAGGCATGCCTACGGATAACTGAACCAGTGGCAGCCACCCTGGAAGAAGCCTGAAGAGCATCAAAGCCACACTGCAAGGAATGCTTACCGACCTGATCAGAGGCATGAACTAAGTCCTGCAATTCCTTACACTCTATACCCTCAGCTAAAGCATCTACCTTAGATTTCAACTGACTTAACAGAAAATTCTGATACTTCAGCATATGAAACTGGCAATTCAAAGCCCTCATAGCTAGCGTGGAGGAGGTATACACTTTTTTACCCCACCTATCCAAAGCTCTAGAATCTTTATCCAGAGGAACTGGATTCTTAACTACAGAAGCCCTCACACCCTTAGGTCCCTGACTAATAGTTTCCGGGTCAGCTCTAGGACTCTTATACAAATATTTATGAGCCTCTGAACTCTGTAATACCTGTCTGGCTTGACAGGGCAGGGGTAAAGAATCAGGATTAAGGGAAGCTTCAGAAAAACATCCTGAACAACATCCAAGACAGGGGAATAGCCAAGGGCCTATGTTGTGGTAAAACAAAATTCCCTAAGCCTCTTACGAGAATCTGAAAAATCCTGACCTTCCCACTTAAAATGCTCCCTCATGGAGTGCAGGGTTTCAGAAAAAGAAAAATCCTCTGGAGGAGAAGCAGAAGGACAGGAATCCTCTGCATCCGAATCAGAATAGGGAGGAAAATCCTGAATGTCCTCAGCTGAAGACTCAGAGTAATCTGAGGAATGCTCCAATCCCTCCACCTCTGTCTCCACCCTAGGCCTCTTTAAAGTAATCAAATCCTCTGCCATTTTCAGCATATGTTTTTTAGGAACAGAGCCTGAAGAACTAGGGCTGACGCCTGTACCAGAAAGACCAGGTCTAGCTTTAGAAGGGGCTTTAATGACAGAAGTAGAAGGCCTAACAACCTTATGTAAAGAAGGAACTACAGAAACTTGAGAGGCCCCCTCGGCCTGACCTAACTCCTGAGAGGCCAATTCCTGTAAGATTAAAGGCTCCCCCTGTGATTCAGCTGAAACCTCGGCTGGATCCACAGATTCAACCGTAGTTTCCATAGAACCGGCGTCCGCAAAGGACGACTCGTCCTGCTTAGACCATCGATTTATCTTTTCGCTTTTTAGCGGTAGCGGGCGTCGGAGGATCCGACGGCATGTTGTAGTTACACCGCTTACCGAAAACAAGTCTAGCACAATCTAACCTGCGTTTAATGGTGCGCTTATTAAATCTAGCGCAAAAGCGACACCCAACTACGTCGTGCTCAGGCCCCAAGCAAGGAATACAGAGAGAGTGGTAGTCCCTATGAGGTATCTGTTTCCCACAAGAAATACAATTATTAACTTTTTCTGACATCCAGATTTAACTGAGGCAAGAAAAGACAAAAATATTCCCCAACGGGGTACTTAGCCCAACTTGGTCTTCGGTCTGAAACTCAGAATACGAAAATTTCAGGACGCCGAACGGCACTTGCAAACGCTGCTTCTGCTTCAGACCATGCGGCAAGAAAGACTGGGGATATGGCGTCGGTCATGCGCTTTAGTACCACTGCGTACTGACGTCAGATCTGAGCGACCATGACCGACGCCAGCCTAACACTTTGGTATTCGGGCCGACCGAGGACAGCGGACTACCCACAGGTTATGACTGCAGCAATGTGAGACGAAGAACATCCAACAGGGAGGTACGTCGTGGTCTGGGCCTAAGCAGGTGATGCAGTAAGAATGGAAATCTTGGCGTGGTATTTGCTTTCTACAGGCGAGACAGATAACTTTTTCTGACATTGGTTAGAGCAAGAAAAAAGGATCCCCAATGGGGTACTTAGCTTCAGAAGACTTCAGAATGATTCAAATTCAGAAACGAAAACTCAGGTAGCGGCCGACCGGCACTCGTGCGAACTGCTTCTGGCTCCTCGGCAAGAAAGATTGATACAATGGCGTCAGCTACCTGTTTTTATACCCCTGACGACCTGACGTCAGTCCTGAAGCGACAGCAACCGACGCAGAAATACTAAGCCTCTGGTATTCGGGCCGACTGAGGGCTACCCCTGGCAGGATAACCCAAATGTGATGACTGCAACAGTGAAACACGAAGAACATCTGGTTTCCAGGGGGGTCTTAAGTGTAGGACACGTTTTAGAAAAAGCTCAACTTCTAGCCTGGAAGATAGAGGAGGGGTCAAAAGCAAGCAAGCAGACAAGGCAGAAAGTACAGTTTTGTACCTACCATAAATGTAGATGCTCGAGTGTTCACACTGCTGCAGTCATTACACTTGGGTTATCCTGCTGTCAGACGGTCCCGCGGTCGGCCAGTGTTCCAAAGTCTTGGTCCGGCGTCGGTTGCTGTCGCTTCTTCCCTGACGTCAGTGCGCCAGGGGTATATATAAGATGCATCCAATGCCATTTTCTTCAGTTTTTCTTGTCCCAGATGTCAGGTGCCCCCAATAGGTAGGCAAAACATATTGCTGATAAAAAATATACATATAAAATAAAAACAATACCTTCAGTTACAAGCAAATACACCACCAATGTTGTATAGAATAGAAAGGTATAGATAAGTCCAGCTAGTTCAGAGGGGATGGAGGGAGGGTAAACCTGGACTGCAGCAGTGTGAACACTCAAACATCTACATTTATGGTAGGTACAAAACTGTACTATGTTCATCGTGTTACACTGCTGCAGTCATTACACTTGGGTAGAATCCCAAAGCTAAGGTTGGGTGGCTGGTCTATAAAGAGTTAGGATTGGCTATGAGGCCCTGCAGAACTGCAGTGGCAAATCCTGCTCTGGATTTAGAGTAAAGAGGCAGGTGGTAATGCTTGGTGAAAGTATGCACTGAACTCCAAGTTGCAGCCTCCAAAATTTCATTGGTAGGTACTCCTCTGAGAAAGGCTGTTGAAGTGGCTGTTGCACTGGTGGAATGTGGCCTAATGGTATTTGGGACTGATTTTCCATGCTGTGCGAACAGTAATGAATACAGTGCCCTATCCATTTCGATATAGTCTGCTTTGAGATAGCCTTGCCCTGTGATCCTGCAGCATATGCTACAAACAGTTGCTCAGTTTTCCTGAAAGCTTTTGTTTTGTTCAAGTAGAAGCGTAGCTACCTGTATATGTCCAAAGAATGCAGAACTTTCTCCCCTTTATTCTGGGGGTTTGGATAAAAAGTTGGCAAATGGATGGTTTGGTTAAGAGCCACACTAGATATCACCTTTGGTATAAAGGTAGTGTTTGTCCTTAAAGAAACCCTGTCCTGATGAAAAATTATAAAAGGTTCCACTGCCATTAATAATGCCTGTAGCTCTGAGACTCTTCGTGCTGAAGTTATTGCCAGGAGCAGAGCTTTTTTCCATGATAAAAATTTTAGATCAGCTGTATTGGCTGGCTCAAAAGGTGGTAGGGTCAGTTTTTCCAAAACGAAACTGAGGTCCCAAGTTGGTGTTGGTGCTCTCCGGGGCGGTCTTATGTTTTTAGCCCCTCTGAGGTACTGCTTTAGCAAGGGATGAAAGAATAAAGGAGGATCCGTGTTGTAATGTGATGAAATGGCAGAGGCATGGATCTGAACTGATGAGAAGGATAGGCCTCTGTCCAGCATCTCAGTTAAGTATTGTAAAATCTGAGGAATGTTTGGAACTAGAGGGTCAAGGCTTTGAGCCTGGTTCCAGGCACAGAATCTCTTCCATTTTTCTGTGTAAGCTTTCCTGGTGCTAGGCCTCCTGGCCTCCAAAATGACATCCATAAAAGCTTTAGAGAGGTGTTGCCTGTTTGACTAATGTATCTGCCATGCAGCCAGGTTTAGAGTTTTGAGCTGACCGTGCAGGATCTGATTGTTTTGTTGAGTCAGGAGGTGTGGAATTTGAGGCAAAATCCATGGCGGGCCTTGAGCCAAGTTCCTTAAGATAGGGTACCAGTGCTGGCGTGGCCAGTCTGGAGCAATCAGGATCATCTGTGTTTTTTCTTGTCTGGCTTTTAGGAGTACCTTTGAAAGGAGAGGCAGTGGCGGGAAGGCATAAACTTTCAGGTTTTTCCAGCTGAACAAAAGAGCATCCACTTTCCATGCTTGTTTGTGATAAGTCCTTGTGCAGAATTTTTGTAGTTGGCAATTCAGTGGGGAGGCAAAAAGATCTATGTCTGGGCATCCCCATTTTTGTGTTACCATGCTGAAGATTTGTGTATTCAATTTCCATTCGTGAGGGTCCATGATATTTCTGCTTAGATCGTCTGCTAGAGTATTTTTCTTTCCTGGCAGGAATTGTGCTTGCAGGTGAACTTGATACGTTAGAGCTGTGTTCCACAAGGTCATGGCTTGCCTGCATAGGGGATAAGAATGAGTGCCCCCTTGCTTGTTTATGTACCACATTACTGTGGTGTTGTCTGTCTTTAGTAATTGTCCTGGATGCAGAAGGTCCTTGAAAGCTGTTAGGGCGTTTTGAACAGCCGTCTCTCTTTGATTGATGTAAAGATGCAGCTGGTCTGTGGTCCACTTGTCCTAAATGCATTTTCCTGCCATGTGTGCTCCCCAGGCGTAATCCGAAGCATCTGTTGTTAGAGTTTGCCTGGCTGTGGGTTGGGTAAAAGGCTGACACTTGTTTAGGTGACATGCCTGTGCCCACCATCGAAATTCCTGTTGTAGGCAGGGAATCATTGGTATTACTGCTTCTAAACTGTGAGAGTGTTGAGTCCAAACACTTTTTAGGTACCATTGTAATTTCCTCATATGCAGTCTGGCATATGGTATTAGTAGTATGCAGGATGCCATGAATCCCAGGGGCTGCAAAATTTTTCTTGCAGGGAGATGGGACTTTTTGCCAGTAATTGAAAATATTGAGCTAGTTGAACTTCTGTCTGTCTGGCGTGAGGTAAGCCATCTGGGCCGTTGTATTTAAGCTGGCACCCAGGAATATAATCTGTTGAGAGGGCACTAGTTTTGACTTCTTTTCATTTACTGTGTACCCTAGAGAAATTAGCAACCTTTTTAAAACCCCAGATGCTATAGAAGAATGTCCTTTGTCTCTGCTTGAATGAGGCAGTCGTCCAGGTATGGATATATTTGAATCCCTTTTTGTCTGCAAAATGCAATTCCTGGTGTCAGGCACTTTGTGAAGACCCTGGGCGCAGTAGATAAGCCAAAGGGCAGTGCAGAGAATTGGTAGTGCATTGTACCCGCTTTGAATCTGAGGTATCTTCTGCAATTTTGTCTGATAGGGACATGCAGGTATGGCCCCTGAGGTCCAGAGTAACAAGCCAAGCCTTCTTGCCCAGCATGGGTAGAAGCTGCTGTAATGTCAACATTTTGAATTTTGGAATATCCAGTTAAGTATTCAGAATTGAAAGGTCTAGTATGGGCCTCCAGGCCTTGTCCTTTCTGGGGACCAGGAAGAGTCTTGAGTAAAATCCTTGTCCTTGTTCCTGTTGTGGTACTTTCTGAATAGCTCTCATGTCCATGAGGGCTGAAATTTGTTTTTGTGCCTCTGCCCATTGATTTTGTGGTAGGTTTGGCATTCCTTTTAGCCTTGGTAAAGTATGAAAGTGGAACCTGTAACCTTGAGACACAATATTCAGAACCCATTTGTCTTGGGTGATTGTTTGCCAGTTTTGAGAAAAAAGTGCTAGTTTTCCCCCTAAGGGGGCTTCCAAAAGGGACGTGCTTGGCGTACCAAGGGGAAAGTCATTGTGACAGTTTCCTGTAAGGTTGAGACTTGTCCTCACCTCCTTTTGGGGTTGAGGTGCCCCAATGTTGTCTGTTTGAGCCTTCGGGTTGACATCTGCCTCTTGGGCGTCTGTATCTGCCTCTCTGTGGCCTGACACTGTAAAGGACCAATTCTTTGTTGGCCAATTTATGTTACACCGAGGTGGCTGTACCTGTAAGAAATCCTTGACTGTATGCATAGATTTAGCTTTATCCTCCATTTTCTTTAACACCTCTTCTGCCTTAACACCAAACAAGGTATCATGCTGTAAAGGAGCATCCAATAATTTTGCCTTAACATGATCAGGTAAACACTGTTCTTTTAACCAAGCATGTCTTCGAATCACAGAACCTGTAACTGCGGCTCTACAAGAGGCCTCTAAAGAATCAAATCACATTGCAGAGCATGTTTTCCCACCTGTTCGACTGCATGCAATAAAACCTGCATTTCTTTACAATCAGAGGAGCTTCTGAGCTTGCAAGCATTTTCTGTTTTAACTGAGCCATTAAATATTGTTGGTACTTAAGCATGTGAAACTGGCAATTTAAAGCTCTTACTGCTAAAGTTGCAGAAGTGTATACTTTCTTCCCCCATCTATCCAAAGCTCTGGAATCTGTTAGAGGGTACTGGATTTTTTGCAATGGAAGCCTTAACCCCTTTTGGACCCTGGGAAATAGTTTCTGGATCAGCAGAAGGGTTTTTGTAAAGAAACTTGAGAGTCAGGGACTCTATAATACCTATCTGGCTTGGCTGGAGCAGGGGGCAAAGAATCAGGAGATAAGCTGGATTCAGAGAACACATCATCCACAATGTCTAGCACAGGCGGAATAGCCAGCAGCCTGTGTTGAGGCAATAAAAGGAAATCCCCGAACCTTTTCTTGGATTCAGCTCTTGACTATCTTTATGTGGAATTTGCCTTCCACCACCTACACCTGCCCTTCCTGGATTACATCAAAACAAAAGGCAGTAGCAATATATGAAATTCCCCTATAGGGTACTTATCTGAAGCTGTAAGAAGAACCAACGGGATCTAACACCAGACCAAATGTACAAGTCAACCTTTCTAAATGGAGGCGAAAAAGTTCTGAAGATGGTACGTGCAGACATCTCTTTTATGGCCGACGTTGTCTGGGCCTACATGCAATATCTCATGCACAGGAAGTGGCTCTAAGCTCTTGTATACATGCCGGATGTCGGGTCCTTTGGGCAGAGCACAAACCATATGTAAAGAATACCGCAACACTGAATAGAAGGACATCACCCATAACCAACAGTTCAAAAGATAGAAGCTAGAAAACTGGACATAGTGGTCCATTAAAATAAGACAAAAGCAGCATTCATCACTGAAATCGCCACATCTATTAAAGTGTAATGTGTACAGACAGAAGCATAAAGTAATAAAATATCAGGATTTGCAGGCAGAAACGAGAGCAATGTGGAAGACACCCAGACAGTTCCAATACTAATAGGAGCAACAGATCTTCTACAAAAAGAATCAACAGGCATATTTAGATACGTTATCAGTACACATGCAACTCCATCCAAATTGCAGGAGTCGTTATTACTGGGCACACTGTGGGTGCTGCGTAGATGACTTCTGGCTGACAGATTGAAACTATACTAATTTCATGAACTTTTACTATACTTTGACTTAGGAATGGGGGCCCATTCTGGTCATGGTATTAGAAACCCAAAAGATTGGAGAAATTAAGAAAAGCATGAAATATTACACCACAAAGTAAAAGAAACTAAGCCAACACAAAATGAACTTCTGACAACAGGGATGACTGCAAGTAGGGGGTACAGCAAATGGGAAATGGAGAAAATTATGAAAAAATGAGCCAGCAAACTGCATGCTGTAAATATATAACAAAGTATATTTAATAAATCTCACATAGTAAGAAATGAAAAGAAAAAAAGACCGGTTTCGGTCAGAATAATTACATAGCCTTCATCAGTGTTAAAAAAACAAGTTCCATCATTTGTTCCTTTTATACAGTACACCAAATATAATGCAAGTTGTGATTGGATACCACATAAATATTCATTTAATACTATTGGAAAAAGACCAGCTAACTTAATCCATTTTTTTCCTTGGTATTGAGAATAGAATGCCATGCTGCTTTATTGGATTTATTTCCTATGATTTTATCAATAATCATAAATCTAAATTTAGTTAATGTTTATAAAGTGCACTACTTGTCTTCTTGTGTTTCATATCACTAAGATGCTCAGAAATCCGCAATCTAAGTGGTCTAGAGGTCTGGCCCACATAAAATGCAGAGCAGCTACACAAGGTCAGATAAATAACCCAGTCACTACTGCAGTTTGTAAAGAAGCCAATATCAAAAACAGCACCACAGTTCCTGCTTGTGAATTGTTTCAACTTCATAATTCTATTGCAGTGGCTGCAATGACCACAAGGCATACAACCAATCAATTTATCCCCCAAAAGTGTGGTTTGTGTTGGTCCAGTCGAAACTGTACCCGATCCCCATTTGTAAGGATTTACATAGGGACCCAGATTTTTTTCTTTTCGGAAAGAAAATCGACATTTGTCCTGGAGAAATTGTGACAGATTACTATCGGCTAACAAAATGTTCCAATGCTTCTGTGCACTGTTGATCAGTAAAATCAGCGTTTCTTCCATATGTCGTGGTTAGTCGTGACAGGGTTTGGTCCTTGTCGTCTCACTTTGTATTTCAATAAACCCTCCCTGTTGAGTGTTGCAGCTCAGTTGCTAGCCTCAAAACATACCCCATTTTGTAACCCCTTTCCTGAAATCAATTAGTGAGATCCTTTCGGAAAGCCTGAAAGGTAGTCATGTGAGCAAATACACCTTATTCTGATGAACTGAGATTTGGGGATGTTTTTAGTAACATAAGGTGGAAGAAAGCAGGATGCTTGTAGGAGGAAGTTGTATTGTGGGTATCTGCGAAACACTTCAGTATGTAGTGTGTTGTCATCATTCCTGGTGACCAAGACATCAAGATATGTTATGTGTTCTGAATGCCAATTCACCGTAAACTGAAGACCCCATTTACTTTCATTCAAATATCACACAAATTTCATTAAGTACCCCAGATCTGACCTCCACACCATCCAGCAGTCATACAAGTACCTCCGCCATATGTCTATTTCATCCAGGTAGATGTGTGCTCCACCACATATGATTTGTTCTTACACGTATGCCATAAAGAGGTCTGCAGACATGGGGACAAAGGATGCTCCCATCGCTGTTCCCTGCACTTGCCAATAATACTGATCCTGGTAGAAAAAGACATTTTTGGTTAGCACGTGTTCTGTTAGACATATTAAAAGGTGTTAAAGCCAGGTTCATACAGGTTGGATTGATATAGCCAATATTCTATCTCATCCAGGCCAGCCCAATGTGGGATGTTAGTGTAGAGTGCACATACATCAGTGTGCATAGCAGCCAATTCTCTTCCAGTTGCATGTCAGAGATAATGTCCAAAAACTCCATTGTATCTTGGATTCTAGATCTGACCCATCTCAACAAGGGTTGTAAATATTTGGTTAGGAATTGGGAAAGGGGCTCAGTGATTGATCCATTACCCGCAACAACTGGTCTCCACTGTGGATTGTAAAGATCTTTGTGGATCTTAGGTAAAAAGTATATGTATTGGCTATTGGGGTCAGACACCATAAGATGGTATTCCATTTTATCAGTAATAACGCCATCCTGTAGAGCTAAACTCAAGAAATCATCAGTTTCTTAAACTTGAATGTAGGGTCCAAAAGGCATTTTGGTGTACTAACTACCATCCATAAGTTGTTCGGATGCTTCAGCATCGTATTGCTGCTAGTTCATAACTACAACAGCCCCACCCTTAGCAGAAATTATCATCAATTCCTTGTTAGTGACTAGCTCCCATAAGGCATCCATATTGATCTTTGAGAGGTTGTTTGCCTTGCTGGTAGAACCCCTAAAGTTGAAGTGTAAATCTTTGGGAACACTATATTGGAAAAGGTGGACATTATGATGCATCGGTGGTACAAATTTAGATTTATGGTATGTAAAGGCTATATCAGAATAAGAATAGGCAGTAGTGTCATGAAAATACAATTTAAGATTCAGTTCATAAGGTTCATAAGTTAGTACTAGGCTAACTGCCCTTGTGAGCCATTGTAAGCCTAGCCAATCATCCCTTAATCTACAAAAAGCCATAACATCCTGTGCTAAAATGTCTTCCGAAACAAAGAAACCAGGGATAAAATTGAAACCTTTATTCAATAAATTTGTTTGCGTTTCTGAACATTGGAAATGTTTAGCACATTAGTATTGTTGCCTACATTCATTTCCTGGTTAGTAGTTCCAAAAGCCTCTCCATGCTGTTTATTTTTTTAAGTGCTTGCTCCCTGCTCTTTTGTAGGGCCTAAAGGGGCTGCAGTGTTGCTCCTTTTGGGGGTGGGTGAGTCGGAGGCTTGCTGCATGTCCAGGTCTGTACCTGAAGATGAGTCTGCCCCAGATGCATCTGTATTGGTCCCTCTTTTTTTGAGAACAGATCTAGGACGCTTACGTTTAGTTGTGTTGCTAGTGTTCCCTTCAAACCCGACAGGTCTGCTGTGAATAAATGGGTTGCCCCTCTCAGTCTGTCTGGTCACACTGAAATTTGCAGACCTTTCTGTCCCGTAGCTGCTATTCCACACTTAAAAGGTCTGTAACTCAATTTATTCAAACATGCAATATAAAAGGGCTGACTCTCATAGGTCTCCTCACATAACTTTGCGATGTCTAGGATCTCTATTCTTTAATAACTGGCCAATGCATCCACAAACCCCATGGATGCTTGCTGTTGGACACTGGTCCATTTTTTGGCCAGTTCAGCATCAATGTCATTGACCAAGGGCTGTGTCCTAACTCTGAGACCTCTAGGGGATATACTCTTCACCAAATAAGTTTTAAAGAGCTTGCAGTGCCACACATTAGATCTCAAAGATCTCATACTCTTGTTTAGTTTCTGAAAAAGGGCCTCTCAGCTGTTTTCAGGGCTCGTGGTAAATGTACCATTGTGAACATTATTGCCGTTTCCTAATCCAAATATTCCCAAGTCCTCCCTATCAGCAGAGAGCGACCTGATCTGAAGATTCATAGTCAGTGTCTTGCCTAGGCCTCTTATCTGGAGGGGGATAGGTACCCCTGATCAAGATAATAAGGTCTTCAGCCATTTTGATAATCTGTTTTTTAGGCATAGAGGCCTGTGCACGTGGCTCCGGCGTCGTTTTTTTTAGTTTTAGAAAGTGTCTTTGCCTTTAGTTTTGCAGTTTTCGGTTTGATATAAAAATGTTGAGGTCTGAATACACCCTCAGAAGCTGGTGCCTGCTCAGCGGCTCCGGACCCACCCGAGGGAGATACATCCGTCGGTCCAATACCTTGAATATCTTGCGGCATGCCGGACTCCACATGGGTGTCGGTAGAGGCCTGCGACTCGAAGGTAGCGGGCATCAGTGGCTGCGAAAGCGCCTCACTGAGTACCGGCGAACCGGCGACTGGCTTAGGAGAAACTTCGTCTGTTTTGGATCTCGACTGCCTTTCTCTGTCTTTTTCTTTGCGTTTTTTATGTACTCCAGTAGTCAGACTGCTATCCAACGACATTTCTGGGTAGTTAAATCTGTTTCCAAAATACTTAGATGCAAAAATATACAGACGCTTAATAGTGCGTTGATTAAATCTAGCACAAAACCGACAGCCAGGTACATTGTGATCAGGGCCTAGGCAAGGAATACAGTACAAATGGAAATCCTTATGAGGTATTTGCTTCCCACAAGTAATACAATTATTAACTTTTTCTGACATCGGTAAAAAGCAAGAAAAAAGTTTCCCCAATGGGGTACTTAGTTTTAGTGAAGACTTCGGTTCTGAAACTCAAACTCGAATATTTCAGTAGTTGGCCGACCGGCACTTGCAAAACGCTTCTGCTTTGGGCACCACGCGGCAAGAAAGACTGAAGAAAATGGCATCGGCTGCATGTTTTATACCGCTGGTGACCTGACGTCATGGGAGAGAAGACAGCAACCAATGCAGGACCCAAGACTTTGGAATTCAGGCCGACTGAGGGCAACCTGCCAGCAGATTACCCCAGATGTAATGACTGCAACAGTGAAACACGAAGAACATCATTATTGCTGTTTCCTAATCCAAATATTCCCTAGTCCTCCCTATCAGCAGAGCCCCCCCCCCCAATTGAATTGTGGTTAGATCCACATTGATATGGTATACTATGAGATGGAAAACGTAAGTTAAAGCTTCAAAGGAAGCACTTGTTGCAAGTCACCTGAATCCAAAGATTAGCAAATGAATACCATTAAAAAGAAGCCTGAGCAAGGGCTATTATTGTCCATTTTTACATTCCCATATATAAACCTAGTTTGGGGGTCATTTAATACACCAATTATTTGGATTGTGACGGATGTGAAATTGCTCATTTTATTCAGTTTGGCCAGTGGGCACTTTTGGCACAATATAATCACTGCTTGGACTAATCACGGCATGTGCTAGAATTTGGCCATCTATAAGTGAATTGTACACACAGGGGCAAGGGCCATTATTGCCCACCTTTGATTCCATTTATACCATATTATTGGTGAATAATTATAACTATCAGTTAGTGGATGTAGCATTGCCAAATCATTTGGACTATTGTTGGTTTGATATTAAGGAGAATATATAAGACTCTTTTGGCAAGGGCTATCATTGTCTGCACTGTATATAGAGCCCAATCGCGGCTGATATAATTATCACAATATCTAGATTGGGAAGGTATAAAATACTATACTACATCAACATAATCTTTGGATTCAGGTAACAGTATTCATTTGCTAATCTTTGGATTCAGGTGACTTGCAACAAGTACTTACTTTGAAGCTTTAACTTAAGTTTTCCATCTCATAGTATACCATATCAATATGGTTCCAACTACAATTATAGTGGGGCTCTGCTGATAGGGAGGACTTGGGAATATTTGGATTAGGAAACACCAATAATGTTCACAATGGTACAATTACCAAGAGCCCTGAAAACAGCTGAGAGGCCCTTTTTCAGAAACTAAACAAGAGCATGAGATCTTTGATAGCTAATGTGCGTCACTGCAAGATCTTTAAAGCTCATTTGGCAAAGGGTATTCTTCTAGAGGTCTCAGAGTTAGGACACAGCCCTTGGTCAATGACACTGATGCTGAACTGGCCAAACACTGGGCCAGTGTCTAACAGCAAGTATCCAGGGTTTGTGGATACACTGGCCAGTTATCATGAAAAAATAATAAAGAGATCATAGACATTATGAAGTTATGTGAGGAGACTAAAACCTAGGAGGGTCAGCCCTTTTACATTGCATGTTTGAATAAATTGAGTTACAGACCTTTTAAGTCTGGAACAGCAGCTACAGGACAGAAAGGTCCGCAAATTTTAGCGTGACCAGACAGACTATGAGAGGGGCAACCCATTTATTCACAGTAGACATGTCAGGTTTGAAGGGAACTCTAGCAACGCAACTAAATGCAAGCGTCCTAGATCTATACTAAAAAAAAAATGAGGGACCAATACATCTGGGGCAGACTCCTCTTCAGGTACAGACCTGGACATGCAGCAAGCCTCCGACTCACCCACCCCCAAAAGGAGCAACACTGCAGCCCCTTTAGGCCCTACAAAAGAGAAGGGAGCAAGCACTCAAAAAATAAACAGAATGGAGGGACTTTTGGAACTACTAACCAGGAAATGAATGTATGCAACAATACTAATGTGCTAAACATTTCCAATGTTGTTCTGTCAGAAACACAAACAAATTTATTGCATAAAGGTCTCAATTTTATCCCTGGTTTCTTTGTTTTGGAAGACATTTTAGAACAGGATGTTATGGCTTTTTGTAGATTACTGAATCTTAAATTGCATTTTCATGACACTACTGCCTATTCTAATTCTGATTTAGCTTTTACATACAATAAATCTAAATTTGTACCACCGATGCATCATAATGTCCAACTTTTTCCAATCTAGTGTTCTCAGAGATTTACACTTCTACTTTAGGGGTTCTACCAGCAAGGCAAACAATCTCTCAAAGATCAATATGGATGCCTTATGGGAACTAGTCACTAACAAGGAATTAATTTCTGCTGATAAGGGTGGGGCTGTTGTAGTTATGAACTAGCAGCAATACGATACTGGGTGGGGCTGTTGTAGTTATGAACTAGCAGCAATACGATACTGAAGCATCCAAACAACTTACAGATGGTAGATGTTGTTGTGTCTTTCGGCTTTTTCCCGGTTAGGGGTCGCCACAGCGGAACTCCGGTCCGCTAATGATTGGTAGTTGATTTTTACGTGCCGAGTTACCAGCCCTGATGCACAACCTTCAATGAAGGTACGCCCATTCACGCATGTCTCCACGCAGAAGACGCTCTAGCTGAGAATCGAACCGGACAGCGTCTTACTGTGAGGCAACAATGCTACCGCAGCACCACCAAAATGATTTTGGACCCCACATTCATGTCCAAGAAACAGATTGATGATTTCTTCGGTTTAGCTGCACAGGAGGGCATTATTACTGATAAAATGAAATACCATCTTATGGTGTCGGACCCCAATAGCTAATACATATACTTTTTACCTAAGATCCACAAAGATCTTTACAATCCACAGGGGAGACCAGTGGTTGCGGGCAATGGCTCCATCACTGAGCCCCTTTCCCAATTCCAAACCAAATATTTACAACCCTTGTTGAAATGGGTCAGATCTAGAATCCAAGACACAACAGAGTTTTTGGACATCATCTCTGACATGCAACTGGAAGAGAATTGGCTGCTATGCACACTTGATGTATGCACACTCTACACTAACATCCCACATTGGGCTGGCCTAGATGCGACAGAATATTGAATATACCAATCCAACCTGTATGAACCCGGCTTTAACACCTTTTTAATATGTTTAACAGAACACGTCCTAACCAAAAATGTCTTTCTACCAGGACCAATGTTACTGCCAAGTGCAGGGCACAGCTATGGGGGCATCATTTGCCCCCATTTATGCAGACCTCTTTATGGCATACGTGGAGGAACATATTATATATGATGGAACATAACATCTACCTGGATGAAATAGACATATGGAGGAGGTACTTGAATGACTGCTGGATGGTGTGGAGGTCAGATGTGGGGTACTTCTTGAAATTTATGATATTTGAATGAAAATAAATGGGGTCTTCAGTTTACGGTGAATTGACATTCAGAACACACAACATATCTTTGATGTCTTGGGTCACCAGGAATGGATGACAACACACTACATAATGATGTTTCGCAAATACTCACAATACAACTTCCTCCTACACACATCCAGCTTTCATCCAGCTCACGTTACTAAAAACATCCCCAAATCTCAGTTCATCAGAATGAGGTGTATTTGCTCACATGACTCTACCTTTCAGGCTTTCCAAAAGAATCTCACTAATTGATTTCGGGAAAGGGGTTACAACAAAATGGGGTATGTTTTAGAGGCTAGCAACTGGGCTGCAACACTCAACAGGGAAGATTTATTGAAATACAAAGTGAGACAACAAGGACCAAGCCCTGTCACACGACTAACGACATATGGAAGATACACTGATTTACTGATCAACAGTGTACAGAGGCATTGGAACATTTTGTTAGCCAATAGTAATCTATCACAATTTCTCCAGGACAAATGCAGATTTTCTTTCCGAAAAGGAAAAAAATCTGGTTTCCTATCTAAATAATTACAAACTGGGATCAGGTACAGTTTCGACTGGACCAACACAAACCACACTTTTGGGGGATAAATTGATTGGCTGTATGCCTTGTGGTCACTGCAGCCACTGCAACAGAATTATGAAGCTGAAATAATTCACTTGCAGGAACTGTGGTGCTGTTTTTGATATTGGCTTCTTTGCAAACTGCAGTAGTGACTGGGTTATTTATCTGGCCTCTTGTAGCTACTCTGCATTTTACATGGGCCAGATGTCTAGACCACTTAGATCGCGGATTTCTGAGCATCTTAGTGATATGAAACACAGGAAGACTAGTAGTGCACTTTATAAACATTCACTAAATCACCCTACAGCCTCCTTTAGATTTATGATTATTGATAAAATCATAGGAAATAAATCCAATAAAGCAGGATGGCATTCTATTCTCAATACCAAAGAGAAAAAATGGATTATTAAGTTAAATGGGTCTTTTTCCACCAGGATTAAATAAATATTTATGAGGTATCCAATCACAACTTGCATTACATTTGGTGTACTGTATAAAAGGAACAAATGATGGAACTTGCTTTTTTTTTTTTTTTTGACACTGATGAAGGCTATGTAAGTATTCTGGCTGAAACCAGTCTGTTTTTTTTTGTTCTTTTCATACTGTGTCAGATTTATTAAATATACTTTGTTATATATTTACAGCAAGCCGTTTGCTGGCTCACTTTTTCTTGATTTACTTGTTTGGAGCCGTGCAGTTGCCTACGCGCAGGGACCCAATTTGTACTGACAAATGGAGAAAATTGGCATAAAAAACAATGTACTGTCAGCAAATAAGAGACTAAAAGGTAACAGGGGAATGAAGCAAAGTAGAAGTTTGAACAGCTGCTGGTAAAAAAAAAAAAAAAACCGACTACCTTTCTGATATCACAGTATAGGCAAAAAGAAAGGGATAGAGGAGTTACAGGTACAAGACCAGCTTTGGCAGAATTTTTGGTCAAGTCTAAAACAAAAGCTTAAATTCAGATACAACAGACAGATCTGATGAAGCAACTAGTGAAGTGAGCCAGTGAAAGCGCATATCTCTCTTAACTTGTTTTTGAACCATTAAACCCATTTACTTACCTGGGACTTCTGAAGTTTTCCTGTATGTTTAACCAGGGCATTTTGCTGTAATGTGCTGTGGCTGTCTTATTTGGATTTAAACTTTTTCTTTTGATTACCAGCCTTTACCCTGCTGTTAAAGGGATAATTTGCAGAGCATATAAAAAGTACAGCTGTGTACACTTACTATAAATGCAGATGTTAGAGTGTATTCACTGCTGCAGTCATTAGATTTGGGTTATCTGCTTGCAGGTAGCCCTCAGCCGGCCTGAATACCAGAGTCTTGGATTCCTGCATCGGATGCTGTCCCTCCTTCCATGTCGTCATCAGGGGTATAAAACATGCAGCAGACGCCATTACATCAGTTTTTTTGCACCAGATGTCAGGTGCCCCCATAATGGGAAGCAATTATATGTTACACCTCCAACAAAAAGCAAATATCAGAAAGCTCAAATACACCAAACAGGAAGAAAAGGTAGAGCCAAGAGAAGTCAGGAGGCTGGAGGGACAGTAACCAGGATTATGTTCTTCGTGTTTCACTGTTGCAGTCATTACATTTGGGTAGATTCCCAAAGCTAAGGAAGGGAAGAGGAAGTTAGAGCATTAGGACCAGCTATTAAGCCCTGCAATACTGAAGTGGCAAAACCAGCTCTGGATTTAGAAAAAAATAGGCATGTGGTAATGCTTGGTGAAGGTATGAACAGAGCTCCAGGTAGCAGCTTCTAGAATGTCCCTGGTAGGGACCCCAATGAAAAAGGCTGTAGCGGTAGATGCAGCCCTGGTGGAATGTTATCTTATCCCCTGTGGGTAGGTTTTCCATGGTGCTTATAGCAGAAATGAACGCAATGGGCTAATCATTTAGAAATGGTTTGTTTTGAAATGGCCTTCCCCTCTGCCCCTGCAGCAAAGCCAACTAGCAGCTGTTTGGATTTTCTGAGAGGCTTAGTCCTGTCCAAATAAAATCTAAGTTGTCTGTGCAAGTCCAAAAAAAGAGTGCAGAATTCGTTCTCCTTTGTTTTGTGGATTAGAAAAAAAGGCAGGCAAATGAATGGACTGATTTAGGGCCACACTAGGCACCGCCTTGGGCGTAAAAAAAGGATTGGTCCTGAGGGAAACCCTGTCTGCATGGAAGATAATACAGGGCTCCACTGCCATGAGGGCCTGTAATTCAGACACTCTTCTTGCTGAAGTGATGGCTAGAAGGACGGCCATTTTCCAAGAGAGGAATTTCAACTTTGCGGTTGCAGCTGGTTCAGCAGGAGGGAGAGTGAACTTTTCCAATACAAAGTTAAGGTCCCAGGCTGGAGTAGGGGCTTACCTGGAGTGTCTTAAAGCAATTCCTCAGAGGGGCTAAAAATTTAACAGGGGGTGAGAGAAGAGGGGTGGTTCAGTATTATGTGCTTGAGGCATGAATTTTGATTGACGAGAAGGATAGGCCTTTGTGGAGCATTTCTGTTAAGTACTGAAGAATATGAGGTAAACTGGGCACCTTAGTGCCCATACCCTGGGTCTGGCTCCAAGAACAGTATTTTCTAGTACTAGGTCTCCTTGCTTCCAGAATGACCTCTAGCACCTGCTTACTGAGGGATGCTATTGGAGAGCTCAAGGAATTAGCCAGGCTGGAAGGTTCAGGTTTTGATGCTGAGGGTGCAGAATCTGGCCCACCTGCTGGGACAGCAGGGAAGGTGTCTGAGGTAGGTACCACGGATCCAGCAGTATCATGCTGCGTAAGAGGGGGTACCAGTGCTGGCGAGGCCAGTCTGGTGCAATAAGATTTGTCCTTGGTCTGTCCCATTTGATCTTTAGCAGAACTTTCAAGAGGAGAGGCAGGGGGGAAAGGCATAAACAGAGAGGCTTTCCTAGGTGAAGGACAGGGCATCCACTTTCCAAGCCTGACTGTGGGAAGTGCTTGTGCAGAATTTGTCCAATTGGTAGTTCTGAGGGGAGGCAAACAGGTCTATCACTTGAGTCCCCCCCATTTGTTCCTCAAGAGGTTGAATATTTTTGATTCCAGTTTCCATTCGTGTGGGTCCATGAGATTTCTGCCTAAGTCGTCTGCCAGTGAATTTAGCTTACCTGGCAGGAACTGAGCTTGTAGGTGCACTTGTTAGCATAAGGCTGTGATCCACAGAGCTATGGCTAGTCTGCAGAGAGGGTACGAGTGGGTTCCCCCCTGCTTATCTACCACATAACTGTGGTGTTGCCTGTCTACCAATAACTGTCCTTGAAGGCCGTCAGGGAATTCTGTACAGCTAACATTTCTTTTTGGTTGATATGAAGGTGCATCTGACTCTGGTTCCATTTGCCCTGAATGCACTGCCCGGCCAAGTGAGCCCCCCCCCCACCATGCATAGTCTGATGCATCTGTATTCAGGGTTTGGGTGGCAGGGGGTAGATTTAAAGGGAGTCCTTTGTTGAGGTGGCAGGCCTCTGCCCACCAAAGGAACTCTGCCTTTATACAAGGAATGATAGGAATCATTGACTCCAGGTCCTGAGAATGTTGACACCATAGGCTTTTTAGATACCATTGTAGTTTCCTCATATGCAGTCTTGCATATGGAATTAGTAGAATGCAAGAGGCCATGAAACCCAGGACTTGCAAATTTTTCCTTGCAGACAGCTGGGTCTTTGTGGCCAGTAGTTTGAAGTAGGCTGTCAAACTTGTTTCTCTGGCATGAGGTAAGACGTCTGGGAAGTTGTGTTCAAGCTTGCTCCCAGGAATACAATCTGTTGGCAGGGTACCAGATGAGATTTAGTTTTGTTTATGGTGTACCCCAGTGAGGTTAGAAGTCTATTTACAAATGCCAGATGTTTTAATAGCATGTCCTAGCTTTCTGCCTGAATTAGACAATCATCCAGGTATGGGTATATTTGAATATTTCTCTGCCTGCAAAATGCAAAGGCTGGAGCTAGACACTTTGTGAATACCCTGAGCAGAGTAGTAAGCCAAAGGGAAGTGCAGAGAACTGATGGTGCATAAAGCCTGGTCTGAAGCGTAGGTATTTCCTGCAAGATTCCTTTATTGGAATGTGCAGGTAAGCTTCCTTTAAGTCTGAGGTCGCCAACGAGGCATCTTTGCCTAGCATAGGAAGCAGCTGTTGAAGCATTAGCATTTTGAATTTTGGGATTACCAAAAAGGTGTTTAGAATAGAGAGGTCCAGGATAAAACGCCAGGAGCAGTCTTTTCTGGGTACCAGGAAAAGTCTTGAGCAAAAACCTTGTCCCCTTTCTTCTGCTGGGATAGGATGAATAGCCCTGATACTTAGAAGAGAGAACCTGCTGTTGAGCCTCTGCCCACTGATTTGGGAGTAGGTCTGGACAACCATTTGGGGTTGGTAAGGTGTGGAAGTGGAATCTGTATCCTTGGAAAACTATATTTGAAACACATTTGTCCTGGGTGATGAGTTCCCAGTTTTCTGCATGCAGGGCGAGCTTTCCTCCTAAGGGAGCAGGCAGCTGAGCAGGGCTTGGAAGGGTTAAGGTCAAGTCATTGTGACATTTTTCCATATTACTACTTCTGGCTTTGGAAGTGGGAGCCCCCCCCCCCCACTGCTTAGGCCTGTGTGCAGTCTGAGACTGTAACCTAGGTGGTCTGCTGTTCCTGGGTTTGGACTGAAGGCCTGGAAGAGACTGGAAAGGACCATTTCTTAAAAGGCCAATGCCTGCTAAACCTGGGAGGCTGTACTTACAGGAAATCTTTAACGGTTTGCATAGATTTAGCTTTTTCCTCCATCTTTTAAGGACTTTTTCTGCCTTGTTGCCAAACAGACGGTCTTGGTTTAAGGAAGCATCCAGTAATTTAGCTTTAACATGATCTGGCAAGTTTTGCTCCTTAAGCCAAGCATGCCTTCTAAATACAGACCCAGTGACAGCAGCCCTGAAAGATGCTTCTAAAGAGTCAAAACCATATTGCAAAGTAAGTTTACCAACTTGTTCAGCAGAATGCATTAAATCCTGTAATTCTTTATGTTCAGCACAGTCAGGAATCATCATTTTCTGTTTGCGTAGTCCCATAATATGCTGCTGATACTTCAACATATGAAACTGGAAATTTAAGGCCCTAATGGCCAAAGTAGCAGAAGTGTATACCTTCTTACCCCATCCGTCCAAGGCCCTGGAATCTCTATCAGAGGGAGGTTTTTGTCAGCAGCAGCCTTAATGCCCTTTGGTCCTTGGGAAATGGTCTCTGGATATGCAGTAGGATTCTTGAAGAGGAACTTGAGAGAGTCAGGTACTCTCTGTAATACTTGTCAGGTTTTCTGGGAGCTGGAGGCAAAGTGTCTGGGTCCAGGCTAGATTGAAGGCATCATCTACAATGTCCAGAACAGGAGGGATAACTAAAGGCCCGTGTTGCTGGAGGAGTAAGAATTCCCTAAGCTTCTTTTTGGAGTTAGAGTAATCCTGGTTTTCCAGCGGAAATGCTCCCTAAGAGTGTGCTAGGTTTCACCAAAAGAAAAATCTTCTGGAGGGGAAGCAGAGGGAATGGAATCCTCTGTATCAGAATCCTCGTAAGTAGACAAGGGCAAATCCTGGTAATCAGAAGAAACCGAAATTTCAGAATCGTGATCAGAAGGAAAATCAGTTCTAGGTCTCAGAGAGGGAAGGCTGGCTTCCCCTAGTCAGCTACTCTGAGCATTTGTTTTTTAGGCATATGGGCCTGACCATGCAGTTTGGACGGCAGTTTTCTAGGCGTGGGTCAAGTTTTAGGCCTTGATGAAGATGGCGTTGGTTTAAAATGCAAATCGATAGGCCTGAATACACCCTACGAAGCCAGTGCCTGAACAGCGGCTCCGGACTCATTCAAGGTAGAGACATCTGCAGGTTCCATAGTCGAAGCATCTTGCGGCATACAGACCCCAAATGGGTCTCAGTAGAGGCCTGCATATCTGACGTAGTGGGTATCAAAGGCTGCGAAAGCACCTCACTGAGTACCGGTGAACTGGCGACTAGCTTAACGGAAGCATTGTCGGCAGTTTTGGACCTATGCAATCTGTCTCTGTCTTTATCCTTACATTTTTTCGGAATATAGGTAGTTGGATGGCTTACCGAAGCAATTTCCGGATAGTTAAACAGAGTACCAAAATAAATTGCTGCGAAAATAGACAGATGAATAGTCCAGGGGTTGAATAAGGCATAAAACCAACAGCAAGGGACGCTGTGGTCTGGGCCTAAGCAAGGAATGCAGTATGAATGAAAATCTTTGACATATTTGCTTTCCAGAGGTAAGACAACTGTTAACTTTTACTGACATCGGTTAAGAGCAAGAAAAAGGATCCCCAACGGGGTACTTTTTTTGAAGACTTCGGTTCTGAAACTCGAAAAAAAGAAGTTATGTACTCACCATAATGTTCCATGTGAGTTGTTCCATCTCACCCTCACATTCTTCACTGATGGGTTCGGAGCCGATCCTCTGCTCAGGCACAGCTGTTTAGCAAAGCTCAAATATTACCAATAGCTCGAGACCAAGCCCCTTATCCCATGATGCACTACTAGAATTACCTCAGATCTTGTTTGCTTCATGTACCATATCTTAAGAGGACTAATCTCCCCAGACAGGAAGAAACACTGAATAATCAGGATGAAGTCAGTCTCCAGGTCAACTGTTAGCCAGGTAGGGGAAGGAGGGAGGGATGTGAGAATGAAGGTGAGATAGAACTCACATGGAACCTTATGGTGAGTACATAACTTCTTTATGTGAAGTTGTTCAATCTCGCCGCTCATTCTTCACTGATGGGTAGCGTCCCTAGCACCATAAATCCCGGGTGGCTCACGGGAGTACATTTTTCAGGACTGTAGAACCAAAGGAAGCCCTGTCCCTGGAGGCCTTGTCCACTTTGCAATGAGTGATAACAGTGTGAGGCTTAGACCAAGTGGCTGCAGCACAGATATTATCAAGGGGTAACTTGGCTTGAAAGGCCGAAGAAGTAGGGACTGCTCTGGTTAAATGCGCCTTCACTTTATGCAACAAAGACCTATTCGCAGATGAGCAAGTGTAGGTGATACAATCTGAAAGTCAGTTAGAAAGGGTTGTTTTAGCCACTGGTCTAACTTTTCTGGCTTCAGAGAATGAAACAAAAAGCTGGTCTGACTTTCGGAAGTCTTTTGTTCTGTCCAGATAATACCTAAGCAGTCTGTGAACATCAAGTTTGTGCAGCGTGTATTCTAAATTGTTGGTATGGTCGGGGAAAAACGGGCAACTCAATAACTTGACTGATGCTTGTCTCAGAATATACTTTAGGCAAAAAGGAAGGGTTAGTCCTAAGGGATACTCTGTCAGGATGAAAAATCATATAGGAGGGCTTGATGGATAATGCCTGAAGCTCTGACACACTGTGGGCAGAAGTAATGGAAACTAGAAAAATAGTTTTCCATGACAGAAACTTGAGCTCACTAGATGATGCTGGTTCAACGGGAGGAATAATACAGGATAGCATGAAATTCAAGCTCCAGGGAGAATAAGGAGTCTTCACTGGAGGTCTCATGTGAAAGGTACCTTTGAGGAAGGCCTTGGATAACTGGTGTTGCATAATATTTAGTCCATCAATACTTAGATGAAAATGATATATAGCTGCTAACTGGACCCCAACGGTAGCAGCTGCCACTCCTTCGTGAAAACTCTCGGTCAAGAACTCTACTATGGATGACAATGGAGCTTGGTAAGGATCAAGGTTCTGGTTAGAAGTCCAAATGGAAAATCACTTCCACTTACTATGATACAATTTTCTGGTAGAAGGTTTATGGGAAGCAAAGAAAATTTGGCTTGTGTCATATGAAAGATTATGAAGCCGGACTATACGAGGAACTGCAGCAGCCAAGCGGTTAGCTTCAGTGACTGCAAGGAAGGATGGAGGTCCCCCGACTGGTGTGTCAGAAGGTCTGGAACTGGGTCCGGGATCCATGGATCCTCCAAGAGATGATGGTAAAGAAATGGAAAACAAATCTGCAGAGGCCAATGAGGGGCTACAAGAATGACAGTCCTTCCCAGTGACTTTGCTTTCTGTAAAAATCTGGGTATCAGCAGAATTGGTGGAAATTCATAGAGGAGACCCGGAGGTCAATCGTGTATGAGTGCATCCCTCGGGGGTTCCCCCAGAGGGGGTATCAAGGCAAAGTAGCTTCTGCATTTGGTGCGGATATGGCCGGCAAAATGATCGCAGCAATGCTGGCCCCATTTGCGGAAAATCCTGCCCGCAATCTCCTGTCTGAGGGACCACTCGTGTGGCAACAAAAGTGCTCTGCTCAGCTTGTCCGCTATCATGTTAGATCAACCCGGGATGTGCACTGCCAACAGAAAGCGCTGGGATGACACAGCCCACTGCCCAACTCTGAGGGTTTCTCAGCAAACGGGGTAAGACTTGGTCCTGCCCTGTTTGTTCAAATACCAGACCACTGACATGCTGTCTATCTGTATGGCAATTGTCCCTAGAGGAAGAGAGTCCTGACAGTACTGCAACGCCAGAAGTACTGCTCTCATCTCTAGGACATTGGTATGCAAATGTGGCTCTCTATCCATCCATATGCCTTGGGCAGTCTTTCCATGAAAATGCCCCAACCTATCAGGGAAGCGTCCGTGGTCACAGTGGCTAATGGAGGGGGGAATACAAAGGGACATCCTATTGTGACATGTAGAGACGTCACCCACCACTGAAGATCTCTCTTGCAAGAGGTTGTAATCAGAATCATATGTTTCACTGGCAATTCCAGGTAAGACCACTGAGTGAACAGAAGCCATTGAAGAATCCGCATATGCATCCTCGCCAATGGAATGGCTAAAATTGCTGCCGCCATCAAACCTAATACTTTCAAGACCTCTGCGGCTGGAGCTCTGTTCTTTGACACCAATAAAGTGATGCGTTGGCGAAGAATTGATGCCCGTTCGACTAGATGACGTAGAGTGGTGGCTGAAGTGTCTAACTCTGCCCCTATAAAGATGATATGCTGCAATGGCGACAAAGCAGACTTTTTGAAGTTGATCGTAATGCCTAAGTGGTTGCAGAGTGTCAGAGTGGACTCTGTTGCCTGAATCAGTTGATGCCTGGTGGAGGAGGTAAGGAGCCAATAGTCTAGATACAGAAACACCTGGAATCCTAGACACCTCAGGTGAGCCGTGACCACTGCCATACATTTGATAAACACTGGGGGGGGCTGTAGTAAGACCAAAAGGCAGAGCTCGAAACTGGTAGTGACTGGCTCCCAGCTGGAAAAGCAGATGACCTCGGTGATGGTCTGGCCATTTTTATGTGGTAGTACACATCCTTGAGATCGATCGAGCACATCCAATTGTCCTTCCCTAAAAAGGGAAGTATGGACTGAAGAATGACCATCCGAAACTTCTCTTTTTTCACAAATTGGTTGTCTGCTGAGGTCCAAATTGGGTCTACAGTCCCCCGTTTTCTTTGGAACCAAAAAGAATCTTGAGTAAGTTCCGAATCCTGTTTGGTCTGCTGTGACTGGCTGGATGACTCTAGCAACTTGCGGACCTCTGCGGTTGCTTGTTCCCTGTAACTGGGTGGAACATCCGGGATTCTCTTGGTGGGAATGGGTGGAGCAGAGAACAGTATGAAATACCCTCTGGAAATTATGCTTTGTACCCATCTGTCGTTTGCAATATCTAGCCAGGGTTCTGGGTACAAAGATAAGAGACCACCTCCAGAGTAGGACAGTCGGGCCTCCTCTCAGGAGCGCTGGTAGGGTTGGCCAGAGAAGTGATCTCTGTCACCCTGGTGTTGCGAACCCTCTCTGCCGCGAGGGCGGAGTCTTCAATTATTACCCCCTCCTCTGCCCCTGGAGGGAGGTTCTCCACGTCTGTCCTGAAAGGCTCCTTGGGCTTTCCGGAACCACATCTTCCCTCCCCTTTGGCCTTTGGGATAAGGCCTAGTAGGGGTGGAAAAACAGACTCAGACGGCACAGTCCTTCCCTCCTATTCACACCTGGTCAAGGTTCCCTTTACCTTTGGCCCAAACGTGGATAAGTAGTCAAACGTGGTGTTTACGAATGGATGAGTTTCACAATGGAATTAAAGGGTAGCAAGCTGGGCAGAAACTTTGTCAGAGACGCCTGCAGCTACAGTACCCTGAAGGGAATCTCCCAGCTCCTTAAGGAGATCTCTTTTCAGTCTGGTGAAATGGATCAGGCAGTTCAGTTATCAAAGAGTGAAAGTCACTGAAATGAACATGCATTTCCCATATCTATCCATGATCCTGGACACTCTGTTAGGAGGATGGATAGACGCAGAAGTTTGACAATTCCTTCTTTGTGGCTGCCGCCACCACCATGGCATCAACAGGAACTCCTTTGGACAGAAAGGAGTTATCCACGGGGGCGCAAATAAATTTATTAGGCCTTCGAGGGACAGGCTCCATGGACTCCAGCGACTCCCACGCACTATGAGAGACCAATTGCATAAGCTCATCGTAGGGTGGAGACACACAGGAGGTGGAAGGTTGAGACCCGAAAGCCTTCAGAAAAAGTGACTCATCCTAAGTAGGGCTTCTGAACTGCCAATCACCTCTCTGCCCAAGGATCTCAAGTATCTTCGCAAAGGAGATGTCCTCAGAGGGGTATCGAGGGGACCTTTCTGACTCATCCAAGTCAGTGTCAGATGTCAAGGACTCCTGTGGGGAGTCCAAGTGCTTCCTCTTGCAGTCTCTTTCTGGGGACTTCCTCAGTGTGAACTTCTGGGGAAGTCTCACAAGAGCAGGGGATGCCCAGTGGGGCTACCTGAGGCTCTGGGTCTCTACCCTTGGGGTGACCGACAGCAGAAATGGACACAAGCACTTTGAGGGAAGAAGAGGCCAAACCTGGTGATGAGGAAGTCTTTGGAGACAACACTCGCCTCATGGCTTCGAACACATCACGGCTCCAATGAGGAGTCGACGGACCTGAAGGGACCGCGATCCCCTCCCGCACCAATGCAGTGGGCTCTGAGCCCGAGGTAGGAGCCGAGCTCACCCGAGCCAAAGCCCCGAGAGGAAGAGTCAGTACTGACAAGTCAGTGCGACTATCCTCCCTGGATCAGACGGGGGGGTGTCTGCTCCTAAAGTCTCCGGTTGGCACAGAGGATGTCCGAGCATATGGAGCAGACGACAATGAAACAGCCGTTGGCTCAAGGGTTCTACAATCAAGTCAGCCTCCTCCGGCTCCGAAGGACCAGTACAGCTCGGAGTAGTCAATTCAGGGAGTGTGGTCTTCGGTTCCAACACCCGGGTCGGAGCAGACCGCAATTTAGCTAGGCCTGGTGCCATTAACAGCTTCTGTACCAGTCGATCAATATCCGAATCTGAAAGGCTAACAGAGGACCTGGAAGAAAGCACCAATGGTGCCGACTGGAGAATTGGAGAAGAGGGAGTCTCGGAGACCAGTTCCCAAGCCAGAGTCCCGGCTTCGAAAAGAACAGACTGACGGCTCCAAAGGCTGTGGAGCCGAAGTCACAGTATATTCAACTTTTTTTGATTTTTGTCTTAAGACTCGGAGGAAACTTTTGAAGATTTGCTGGTCCCATCCTGGTCAGACAAAGCTTCTACAAAGGGATGCTTAAGGATACCTCAATCAATAAGTTTTCTCTTCCTCGCTGCAAGCACCCTAGTAGAAAAGGAGTGGCAGATACTGCAGGACTCCTGAAGGTGCACCTCACCCAAACAATAAACGCACTGAACATGTGCATCTGTCAGACATTTTTTGTCCGCAGTCTGGACATTTTTTAAAACCAGACTTCGGAAGTTTTTCCTTATCTTCAGATATAATATCTATGTATAGAAACTAACAACTATGAAACTAACAACTATGAAGAACTATCAACAACTATCACAAACAAAAGCCCAAAGGGGCCACTCTAGATATATATAAAATACAATATAGAATATTAAACTCCTAGCTAGTCTGCACTACTACAGGCCAAGGCCAAGAAGCAAAAAGTCATGAATAACAAGGCTAGAAGCAAAAGCTATAAAAGGGAAAGGGGAACACTTCTAAAGTCTAACTATAGATATATATATATATATATATATATATATATATACACACACATACACACAAAAGAAAACAATGAAGAAAACTTGCAAATATGCAGAATATCCCACAAAAAGCCTCGAGCAACACTGGAAACCAAGAGATCAGTGCCGCGGCAAACTAGATCTGAGCAAATTCCAGCAGTGCATCATGGGATAAGTGACTTGGTATCGAGCTAATGGCAATCTCTGAGCTTTGCTAAACGGTCGTGTCAGAGCAGAGGATCGGCTCTGAACCCATCAGTGATGAATGAACGGTGAGATTGAACAACTTCACATCTGAAATTTCAGGAGTCAGCCAACTGGCACTTGCAAACTGCATCTGCTTCGGGTGTCGCGCATCAAGAAATACTGATGTAATGGCATCAGCTGCATGTTTTATACCCCTGACAACCTGACGTCATGGAGGGAGGGACAGCATCTGACGCAGGAATCTAAGACTCTGGTATTCAGGCTGGCTGAGGGCTACCTGCAGGCAGATAACCCAAATGTAATGACTGCAACAGCGAAACATGAAGAACAGCATCACATAACAATACGAATCAGAAGAGGTTAGGTTAGACAAGACTGGGAAGACAAACTGGAAAAGCAGTCTACCAGAACGATGACAGGACATCTGTAATGCTTCCTTGTAGGCTACAAAGTGCAGAAGGTTTAGGATTTTTGCTTTGAAGTTTGCACAGATTTTTATACCTCAAGCAGATTTCAAATATTTTTCTCCTCTGGTAGATAAAAGACAGAGTTGTAATAAAAACAGTGAACTGTGAACATGAATTTGGGAGTGTAACTAGTGGGCAGATTTCAAAACTTCCCTTAGAGTTCGGTCAATTTTGGGGAAGCAATTGGCTATGATTGAATGAATAAATTGTTTTGCACTGGTGCAAAGTTCCTGAAATGCCTAGACATAGTAAGCATTACCAAGTTTAATACTGTGAGTTGCCAGAAAAAGTAATGACTAGAAAACAGAAATTTAAACTAGTTGTAACAGAAGTACTGAACATGTTAAAATAGATAAAATAACCCAAGGTAGAAACATTATAGAAATTGGAGACAGCAAATAGAAATAAATGGGATTTGTAAGGAAAAAAACAATGCATGCAGAATAATGCTCAGGAGAGAGTTTAAGAGAAGATGGGAAGTGAGCAATTTATGTAATGTTGTGAGCAAATTACACTGGTCACAAAAAGAATGAAAAAAAGTTAATATGGTTTATTTTATTTTCTGCTAACGTCTTCATCTAGTGTGATAATATAATAAAGGCATGTATATGTATAAAACAGATATAATTTTTTTTTTTTTTTTGCTGAGTCAAGACCCTAATCCTTGAAGCAATTCAGGGTGAATTTTAAAGCCTTGATTACACCAGGATGAGACACTCAACCAAGTGGGTGAAAATGTGGGTGCTCTTTTTCCTGTAATAAGCAACCACTGCAGCCAGATTTTTGTGAAGACACTAGATGCAACAGACAAGCCAAAGGGGGCAAGGATGTGAAGTGGAAATACTTCCTCTCCATCAATCCTGAGGAACTGCACATGTAGTTTGGCAATGGGGATATGAAGGTATGCATCCTTTATGTCCAGAAAGGGCACTGGAGCAGAAGTAGTAGCAGCAGAGTTTGGAGAATGAGCATTTAGAACTTGGAATAATGGGACAAAAAAAAAAAAGAAAGTCCAGAGAAACACCTGCTAATCCTCTCCAAATGGGGCATTCTCCATGGTGACTGTAGCAATGTTTAGGACACAAAGAATAAGATCAACCTGATACTTGGGAACTGAAGGAATGAGTCTGCAATTTTTTATTTATTTACTTTTTTTAACTGTAACATGTAGTCCTGAATACTTGGGACCCACTGGTCCAGAGTGGTGATTTCCTTTGTATTACAAAAAGGATACCTGCACTCCAAATCTGAGGGAAAATTATCAAGGAGGTGGTGAAAGAAAGTGGAACAGGGTGGACTTAATGGATGATGGAGGAGCAACCTGAGGTCACAGCAGACTTCTCTGGGAATCATAGCCCTCAGGCTTCTCATTGGTCTTGCTCATCTTCCCCCACCATACATACTTTAGTTTGTTTAAGGTATTTGGCTAAGACTTAGTGTAGTATTTTCTTTCCCCAAAATGTTTTTATTCATTTTATAACACAATAACTTAACAGTATAGTAACAAGAAAAAAAACTATATACAAAGTTCATAACAACTAAAAAAGCAATACATAGAACACTTAATATTTCTCTAACAGATTAGACAATTTTGTTCAAGCAATTAAATGATGGGTTGTGTTGTTAGACCTTGCTTTTATAGTAGTAATCGCACTCTTGCAAAGTTATGTTACAAGCTGAATAAACTCAACTTTAAAGACAGGAGTAGAAAGGATTTCCAATTTTTAGTAACAATTTTTCTTGCTAGAGAGAGGCTAAACCACAGTAAAAGTATTTGTTTTTTAGGAATGACTTCAGGAACCGGAACATTGAAAAGGATAAGGGAGTCAGAAATTATACAGCTTTCATTCCATAGAGCTTTACAAAGATAAAGTCTAACCAAACCGTGGAAGTTATTTTGCAATTAACAACCATATATATCCAGTCAGCATTAGGGTGTCCACATCTCCAGCATTTCATTTCAACTTTCTTGTACAGTATTATTGCTAGTCTAAATGTGGTGAAAAAACATCTATGTAAAATTTCCATGTGTAAACATGCCACAACAGGGAAGATGCAGATTCCTTCAACTATAAACAAAGACCTTTATCTTTTTCTGAGACTACTTGTCTATTAACCACTTGAATAATTCTAAAAAGAAACCTATTTTGCTAAAATCATTCCTGAAAATGTTATAAATGGATATGTCTGAATTAATCTTGGGTGAGCTATTAACAGTCGAGATAAAATCCAATATTAAGTTACTTTTACTGTATGCGTCTGAGGGTGTGAGCTTAGTATGTACAAAATCCTTACAAGTTTGGATGTCCAGCCAATTCCATTTTTTGCAAACTATCTGCTGATCAAATCTGCAGAACTTATTTTATTAGCCGAGAGAATTTGACTCCAATATAATAGGTCACCCTTCTTAAATTCGAACATTTTCTGAGTATCAAAAGATATTAAACATTCATGTGTGTAAGCAATAGGAAAATTCTTAACTGATTAGAAAACCTAAGTTTTTAAAACAGCAATATTTGTTTTAGAAGAGGTGTGAACAAGTTTTGATCTTTCACTTTGAATGTATATTTTTAAAATCCATATAAAGATGTTTGTACTTGAGTACATGGTTCACGCAATATCCTATTACTATTAAGCACTAAGGTTTCATGTACTGATTTCCAATATGCTGTATAAGAAGCACTATTCCAAAGCAACACTGTTAATAAATGCGGAGTTTAAATAAAAATCAACTATTTGGAAACCCTATACCTCCTTCATCCCGGCTTCTGGTACGCCAGAAGAAGAGAAAATTTTGTTTTTTTGGGATACCAAAGGAAGTTGAGTAATAAGTTATTAATTTTCTGTTTAATTTTGACAGGTGGGGGAATTATTAGAACTTGGCCAATGAATAATATTTTAGGTAACAGTATCATTTTGATTAAAGTTAGCCTGTTCCAACTGTGTATTAGGCTAGTAATTGAGTTTATAAATTGTTGGTATAATTAGATGAGTGATTTTTTACAATTAGATTCAATATGCTTGCCCCCCCAGTTTAATGTCTCTTTTTGATCTAAGTTTCACAGAAAAGTACAGTTTTGTACCTACCATAAATGTAGATGTTCGAGGATTCCCTTGCTGCAGTCCTGACTATTGGGTATAGTCCGCGTCCCAGTCGGCCGAATAGCAGAGTATAAGTGTGACGTCGGTCATGGCGCCTTAGACTGACGTCAGTACGTCAGGGTACTAATGCGCATGACCTACGTCATTTCCTCAGTCTTTTCTTGCCCCAGATGTCAGAAGACCCAAAAAGACAAGTCCCAAAAACAACCTGCACCAAAAACATATACAATATATTCAACAATATATACTAAAATATAAGCATGTAAACTCACCTACACAACCACCCGAAACACAGAGGGAAGGAGGAGGTAAATTGGACTGCAGCAAGGGAATCCTCGAACATCTACATTTATGGTAGGTACAAAACTGTACTATGTTCTTCGCCTTCCCTTGCTGCAGTCCTGACTATTGGGTAGAATCCCAAAGCAGAGGTAAGGGAGGCTGGCAAATTATAAAGTAGCAGGAGCTGACAACATGCCTTGTAAAACAGCTGTGGCAAAACCAGCCCTAGTCTTAGAGTATATAGGCAGGTGATAATGCCTAGAGAAAGTATGCACTGAACTCCAAGTAGCTGCTTCCAGAATATCCTTAGTTGCCACCCCTTAGAAATGCTGTTGAAGTGGCAGTAGCCCTAGTGGAATGAGGCCTAATCCCAGCTGGAACCTCTTTGCCATGATGGGAATAACAAAATGCAATGCAAAAGCCAATCCACCTAGAAATAGTTTGTTTTGACACAGGCTTGCCCTGTGAACTCAAAGCAAAAGAAACAAGTAACTGCTGAGACTGCCTAAAATTCTTAGTCCTGCTCAAATAATAACGCAATTGCCTGTGTACATCTAAAGTGTGCAAAATCTTTTCCCCTTTATTTTGAGGATCTGCAAAAGTAGGCAAATGAATAGTTTGGTTTAAAGCCACACTAGAAACCACCTTAGGCATAAAGGAAGGATTAGTGCGTAATGAAACCCTGTCCTTATGGAAAACCAAAAGGGCTCTACTGCCATAAGGGCCTGCAACTCAGACACCCTTCTTGCAGAAGTAATAGCCAACAGAAAAGCAGTCTTCCATGACAAATATTTCAATTCAGCAGTAGCTGCAGGCTCAAGGTTGTAGAGTAAGTTTTTCCAACACAAAATTGAGATCCCAAGCAGGAGTAGGAGCTCTACATGGGGGTCTTATATTCTTTGCCCCTCTAAGAAACTGCTTGAACAAAGGATCGAAAACAAAGGTGGGTCACAATCATAGTGAGCTGAAATTGCTGCAGCATGAATCTTTATGGAAGAGAAGGACAAACCTTTGTCCAATAATTCAGTAAGATATTGAAGAGCCACACTCAAATTAGGCTCTGAAATCTCCAAATTCTTTGCTGTACTCCAAAATAAAAATCTCTTCCATTTTTCTCATACACTCTCCTAGTACTAGGCCTTCTAGCTTCCATAATCACATTTAAAACTTGTTGAGGAAGCTGAGACCTGCTGTGCTTCAACACAGAATATGCCAAGCTGTGAGATGAAGAGATTGAAGCTTGACATTGAGCAGATGACCGTCCTTCTGAGATAACAGATGAGGAATCAGAGGTAAAGGCCATGGAGGCTTCTTTACAAGACTCCTTAGAAGTGGGTACCAGTGTTGCGAGGCCAATCTGGAGCTATCAAAATCATCCTTGGCCTGTCTTGTCTGACCTTTAATAATACCTTTGGAAGAAGAGGCAGAGGTGGAAAGGCATAGACATGAAGGTTTTTCCAACTGAAAGACAGAGCATCCACTTTCCAAGCTGTGTGATGAAACCCCTTTGTGCAATACTTTGGCAGCTGGTGGTTTAGTGGAGAAGCGAACAGATCTATGTCTGGAGTTCCCCATGACACTGTCAATTTCTGAAATACATGAAGATCCAGTTTCCACTCGTGGGGATCCATGATTTGTCTGCTTAATACATCTGCTAGGGAGTTCTGTGCTCCTGGCAGAAACCTTGCCTGAAGAGTCAGTTGCAGGCTTAACGCAGTCTCCCATAAAATCATTGCTTGCCTGCATAGAGGATAAGAATGTGTTCCCCCTTGCTTGTTGATGTACCACATGACAGTTGTGTTGTCTGTTAGAATCAACACCTGCCCTGAAAGAAGTAACTCCTTGAGCCATCAATGCAAACTGGACTGCTAACATCTCCTTCATGTTGATATGTAGATGCTGTAGTCTGGCAGGCCACTTGTCTTGTATCCACTTTCCATTTAGATGAGCTCCCAAGCAGTGTCAGGCATCTGTCGTTAAAATCTGACTCGCCTCTGGCGGGTCACAGAGAGTCCCTTGTTTAGGTGACATTCCTGAGCCCACCACAAGAATTCCTTTTGAAGGCAAGGTATTATGTGAATGACAGTGTCGAGAAATCTTGGCAGTGCTGTGTCCATACATTTTGAGATACCATTGCAGCTTCCTCATATGCAGTTTGGCATTGGGAAGCACCAGAATACAAGATGCCATGAACCCTAATGCTTGAAGGACTGTCCTTGCAGTCAGCACGGACTGATGAGATAGTTGATGGAAGTAAAGTGACAGACTCTTTTGTTTGTCCGGGGTTAAAAGGCCATCTGGGCTGCTGTATTCAGTCTCACACCCAGAAAGCACATGTCTTGAGAGGGTACTAGACTGGACTTTATTTCGTTCACAGAATACCCTAGGCATCTTAGCACTGCTATGACATATTCCAGATGCTGTAGAAGGTCTTCCTTTTCTTGAGCCAGAATCAGGCAGTCGTCCAAGTAAGGATAGATTTGAATGCCTTGAAGCCTGAAGTAAGCTATCACTGGAGCCAGAACCTTTGTGAATACTCTGGGCAGTAGATAAGCCAAAGGGCAATGCAGAGAACTGATAATGAAAATCTCCAGTTCGAAACCGCAGATACTTTCTGCAACTTAGCCTTACAGGCACATGAAGGTAGGCTTCCTTGAGATCCAAAGTTACCATCCAGTGATCCTTGCCCAGCAGAGGTAACAGTTGCTGTAACGTCAACATCTTGAACTTGGGAATGTCCAGATAAGTGTTGAGGATAGATAAATCCAAAATTGGTCTCCACGTGTTCCCCTTCTTTGGTACTAGGAACAGGCGAGAATAAAATCGAAGGCCCCTTTCTGATACAGGGACTGGTTGAATGGCCCCTATCTGGAGTAACTGAGAAACTTGCTTGTGAGCCTCTTTTCTTTGTGGAGGAGGAACATCTGGCATGCCTTTGAAAGGGGGCATTGTGTGGAAATAAAATCTGTAACCGTGATGAATGATATCCAGCACCCATCTGTCTTGAGTGATTAAATCCCAATTTTCTTTGAAAAGAGAATCTTCCTCCCAAAGGAGCTGCCAGACGAGAATCCACTGGCAGCTGAAAAGGCAGGTCATTGGTTCTGCTTACGAAAGGACTGACCCCTGCCCTCACCAGAAGTCTGAGCAGGTGAACTGTCTGATCTAGGCCTAAGCAGAACCTTGAGCCCTGCCCCTACCACGTCTAGACCTACCCCTAGACTGGGAACCATAAGCAGGATATGTCCACCCCTTAGCAGGCCAATTTCTACTAAACTTCGGAGGCTGCACCTGCAAAAATCTTTAACAGTCTGCATAGACTTAGCTTTGTCCTCCATTTTCTTTAAAACTGCTTCCACAGGCGGTCCAAACAACACATCAGACTGTAAAGGAGCATCCAAAATCTTGGTCTTAACATGCTCAGCTAAATTCTGATCCTTCAACCAGGCATGTCTGCGAAGAACAGAACTAGTAGCAGCCACCCTCGAGGAGGCCTGAACAGCATCAAAACCACACTGCAAAGAATGCTTACCCACTTGTTCAGACACATGAACCAAATCCAGCAATT
Organism: Protopterus annectens; assembly: GCF_019279795.1. Classification (NCBI taxonomy): domain Eukaryota; kingdom Metazoa; phylum Chordata; order Ceratodontiformes; family Protopteridae; genus Protopterus; species Protopterus annectens. The sequence goes on along the minus strand of NC_056725.1, from coordinate 1,736,069,679 downwards.
GTTTACACTCAATACCTTCCGCCAAAGCATCCACCTTAGATTTCAATTGTGAAAGGAGATAATTCTGATATTTCAGCATATGAAACTGACAATTCAACGCCTCATGGCTAGAGTGGAAGAAGTATATACTTTCTTACCCCACCTATCCAAAGCCCTTGCCTCTTTATCAGAGGGTACAGGATTTTTAACCACAGAAGCTTTAACACCTTTAGGCCCCTGAGAAACAGTTTCTGTGTCCGCCCTGGGACTCTTAAACAAATACTTATGAGCTTGGGCACCTATAATACCTATCAGGCTTAACAGGAGCAGGAGGCAAGGAGTCAGGGTTCAGGGAAGCCTCTGCAAAACATCCTCCACCACATTCAACACAGGAGGAATAGCTAAGGGCCTATGCTGGGGTAAAACAAGAATTCCCTAAGCCTTTTCCTGGAATCAGAGTAATCCTGGCCTTCCCATTTAAAGTGCTCCCTCATGGAGTGAAGAGTCTCTGAAAATGAAAAATCCTCAGGAGGAGAAGCTGTAGGAGTGGAATCATCCACATCAGAATCAGAATAAGTAGGAAACTCTTGCAAGTCTTCCACAGAAGACTCTGAAGCCTGTGAACACTGTTCAAAACTCAACTTTAAAGACAGGAGTAGAAAGGATTTCCAATTTTTAGTAACAATTTTTCTTGCTAGAGAGGCTAAACCACAGTAAAAGTATTTGTTTTTTAGGAATGACTTCAGGAACCGGAACATTGAAAAGGATAAGGGAGTCAGAAATTATACAGCTTTCATTCCATAGAGCTTTACAAAGATAAAGTCTAACCAAACCGTGGAAGTTATTTTGCAATTAACAACCATATATATCCAGTCAGCATTAGGGTGTCCACATCTCCAGCATTTCATTTCAACTTTCTTGTACAGTATTATTGCTAGTCTAAATGTGGTGAAAAAACATCTATGTAAAAATTTCCATGTGTAAACATGCCACAACAGGGAAGATGCAGATTCCTTCAACTATAAACAAAGACCTTTATCTTTTTCTGAGACTACTTGTCTATTAACCACTTGAATAATTCTAAAAAGAAACCTATTTTGCTAAAATCATTCCTGAAAATGTTATAAATGGATATGTCTGAATTAATCTTGGGTGAGCTATTAACAGTCGAGATAAAATCCAATATTAAGTTACTTTTACTGTATGCGTCTGAGGGTGTGAGCTTAGTATGTACAAAATCCTTACAAGTTTGGATGTCCAGCCAATTCCATTTTTTGCAAACTATCTGCTGATCAAATCTGCAGAACTTATTTTATTAGCCGAGAGAATTTGACTCCAATATAATAGGTCACCCTTCTTAAATTCGAACATTTTCTGAGTATCAAAAGATATTAAACATTCATGTGTGTAAGCAATAGGAAAATTCTTAACTGATTAGAAAACCTAAGTTTTTAAAACAGCAATATTTGTTTTAGAAGAGGTGTGAACAAGTTTTGATCTTTCACTTTGAATGTATATTTTTAAAATCCATATAAAGATGTTTGTACTTGAGTACATGGTTCATAATATCCTATTACTATTAAGCACTAAGGTTTCATGTACTGATTTCCAATATGCTGTATAAGAAGCACTATTCCAAAGCAACACTGTTAATAAATGCGGAGTTTAAATAAAAATCAACTATTTGGAAACCCTATACCTCCTTCATCCCGGCTTCTGGTGCCAGAAGAAGAAATTTTGTTTTGGGATACCAAAGGAAGTTGAGTAATAAGTTATTAATTTTCTGTTTAATTTTGACAGGTGGGGGAATTATTAGAACTTGGCCAATGAATAATATTTTAGGTAACAGTATCATTTTGATTAAAGTTAGCCTGTTCCAACTGTGTATTAGGCTAGTAATTGAGTTTATAAATTGTTGGTATAATTAGATGAGTGATTTTTTACAATTAGATTCAATATGCTTGCCCCCCCAGTTTAATGTCTCTTTTTGATCTAAGTTTCACAGAAACACTTTTATTCACTAGAAGGGCTTGAGTTTTCCTGTGACTGAATTTTTGACCAGAAATGTTTGCAAAGTCGTCTAGGTTATGTAAAAGGTGATCTATTGAATTTTCAATATTAGAAGTTACTAGTACGTTATCAGCAAACAGTTGTATCTTGGGGGATAATTTTGTATGACACTTTATATCCTTTAACACTGTCATTACTATGAACATAACTTACAAGAGAATCAATAGTCAGGGCAAAGAGTAATGGGGAGAGGGGGCACCCCTGTTCAGTACCACTTAATATTTCGAATAGGCTACATAGATAAGATCCAGTCATTACATAGGCTATGGACTTTCCATACAGATTTTTAATTAATCCTATAAAGTCTGGGGAGAAACGATATTTTTGCAGAGCTTTTAGACATATGGCCAACTTGGGGAGTCAAACACTATCCATATCAACGCTTAAAACAGAAAGCTCTTTTTTTTTCGGTTGCCAAGTCTATTAAGGACAGTAAGTTAATGACATTGTCTTGTACCTTTCTGTTTTTGATCAACCCGGTTCACTCCTCATGAATTAATATCGAAAGAATATTTAATCTGTCTGCTAAGATAGACATGAATATCTTACAGTCTCCGTTAACCAAAGAGATTGGCCTGTATGATGTGCAAAGGTTGGGCTCTAGTTTTAAGATGGGAGAGATGATTGAATATTTCCATACGGAAGGGATGTTTGCTGTAGTTTTAATTTCTTGGAATGCACCGAATAAGATTTTCAAGATGTTATCAGGTAAGAGTTTGTAAAATTTCAGAATTAGACCATCCAGACCTGGTGCCTTTTTTGCCTTAACATTTGTTCCTTTAATTCTTTAAAGGAAAAGTTTTATCTAAGTTACTAATATTGTGTATGAATAGCTTCTTTTGATTATTAGCAAGAAAGTTGTCTATAATTTTATCACTTGTAGATAAGTTATTAATATTCTTGCAATGTTCTTTAAAACAGATATTTTTTATATCTGTTAACTTTGATAGTCTGATTATTTCTAGTGTATATTATTTCTTTTATATGACTTCTCATTTAAATATTTAGATCCAATTATGCCTGTGCATGCACTTGGGATTAATTGAGTAGGATTCTCATCTGATTTTTCCAGACTTATTGATATTTTATGCTGCATGATATCCTGATATTCCTTGTTCAGCTGACATGTCAGCTAATGCAGATTTGTCATTTGACACATGTTTTAGTTCATCAATTTCGTTTTGTATGTTTGCCAGTTGTTTATATCACTCTTTCCTTTTATTTATATACCAACTTTTGACTTTACCATGTAAGACTACCTTTAAAGTGTCCCATAGGATAATATCTGAAACCTCTCCATTACTGGCATCTAGGTAAAGCTTTAGTTCATCTAGAAACCATTATTTAAATCCCTGTACTGCTACTAGATAAACAGGTAGTCTTTGGCATAAGTTTAATGGGTAACTATTTACTGTCACATTGAAGGTGATAGCACTGTGGTCAGACATAGGACATATCGTCAGAATTACATCAGTTTTGGCCAGTAAAGAACTGGTTACAAAGACTTTGTCTATGTTGGTCTGTTTGCCAAATCTGTAGGAGTAGTGGGAATACTTCAGGGAGGATAATATTTTTATACTGTCAATGTCAATTAGGTTTCTGTCTTTTATGTAGATGTTGGCTGCAGTGTTTTCAAGTTTGGATGCAGGGTCTTGTAGTTGTTCTGTGTTAGAAGTAAAGGCCATAGAGGTAGAGGCCATGAGTTCGTCCGAGACATGCTTCTCAGTAGTGGGTACCAATGCTGCCTTGGCCAGTGTGGAGCAATCAGGATTACCTTTGGCTGTTCCTCCCTGATCTTCAGTAGAACTTTGTGCATCAATGGGAGAGGTGGAAAGGCATAAACTGTCAGATTATGGTGCCTAAATGTTTCACAGTTTTATTCCCAATACCTGGTACCCAGTAGGTGTTTGCAAAAGTGTACATCTTTTTATCTAGTTTTAGTATGACTAAAGCAAGCATGCCATTATTGCTCGAGTATGAGTCAACTATTTCTGGAATTCTCATTGATTTTCCTGTGTAAAATTAGGACACCTCTTCTTCTGCAGATGTAGTTTGAACTTACCAAAACTCTTATAATCCTTAAAGGTTAATTTGTTTAGATCTTCTGTTACTAAGTGAGATTCCTGAATGAATGCAAATCTGCTTTAAGTAGCAATAAATATTTGTTGACACTACTCCTTTTCATGGGGTTGTTCAACCCACTGACATTAAAAGATGTAATGTTAATTATCATTTGACAGAGACTGCTATTATAACTAAAATTGATTCATTATGACAAATACATTTTTAAAACTGTTATGGAAAATATAAAAAACTCTAAATTTGAAAATGAAACTATATTTAATAACTTTTTGCATGGATATACTATACCCAGGCTTACTATATCTCTCATAGAAGCCACAAACTAACCCTTTCATAACTAATGGGAAATCCCTACTACTGCAGATTAATAGCAAGCAGAAGGGAAAAGTACAGTTGTGTACACTTACCATAAATGTAGATGTTCGAGTATATTCACTGTTGCAGTCATTACATTTGGGTAACCCTGCTGGCAGGTTGCCCACAGCTGGCCCGAATTCCAAACTTCCGGGTCCTGCATTGGCCACCGTCGTCCCCCTCCCGATCAGGTCGTCAGGGGTATAAAAGATGCGGCTGACGCCCTTTTCTTTAGTTTTTCTTGCCCCAGATGTCAAGTGCCCCCTAAAAGGGTAGCTAAAATTATATATATATATATATATATATATATATATATATATATATATATATAAATACATGCACCAATATAAACTTTACCTTCCTCTACAAGCAAATGCACCACATAGGTTGTATGAATCAAAGAAGGAAAGATAGGTTCCATCAGAAGAAAAGGGGGATGGCAGGTGGGTAACCTCGACTGCAACAGTGAATACACTTGAACATCTACATTTACGGTAAGTGTACACAACTGTACTATGTTCTTTGTGTTTCACTGTTGCAGTCATTACATTTGGGTAGAGTCCCAAAGCTATGGTTGGGAGGCTGGAGCTAAACAGCGTTAGGAGCGGCTATGAGGCCCTGCATAACTGCAGTGGCAAAGCCTGCCCCGGATTTAGAGTAGAGTGGCAGATGATACTGCTTTGTAAAGGTGTGCACTGAACTCCAAGTAGCAGCCTCAAAAATGTCCTTGGTTGGTACTCCCCCGAAAAAGGCTGCAGCTCTGGTTGAATGTGGCCTAATGCCTTTGGGCACTGGCTTGCCATGGTGTAAGTAGCAGAAACGAATGCAGTGGCTTATCCACTTTGAAATAGTCTGCTTTGAGATAGCTTTTCCTTGTGATCCTGCAGCATATGCCACTAGTAATTGCTCTGTCTTTCTGAAAACTTTGGTTCTGTCCAAGTAGAATCTAAGCTGTCTGTGTACGCCCAAAGAATGCATAATTCTCCCCCCCTTGTTCTGTGGATTTGGGTAAAAAGTTGGCAGATGAATAGTTTGGTTAAGAGACACAATGGACGCCACCTTAGGCATAAATGTTGGGTTTGTCTTCAGAGAGACCCTGTCTGGATAAAAAATGATAAAAGGTTCCACAGCCATGAGTGCGTGTAGCTCTGAAACTCGTCTTGCAGAAGTTATTGCTAGGAACAGAACTGCTTTCCAAGATAAAAACTTTATAACAGCAGTAGCAGCTGGCTCAAAAGGAGGCAGGGTGAGTTTTTCCAAGACATAGTTGAGGTGTCCCATGCAGGTATTGGTGATCTCCTTGGAGGCCTTACATTTTTGGCTCCTCTGAGGTACTGCTTTAATAAGGGATGAGAAAAGGTTGGTGGCTCTGTATTGTAATGAGCCAAAATGGCACAGGCATGCATTTTAATACATGAAAAAGATAGGCCTTTGTCCAGCATCTCAGTTAAGTATTGCAAAATCTGAGGAATATTTGGCACAGCTGTATCAGGTCCTTGTGCCTGGTTCCAAGCACAGAATCTCTTCTATTTCTCAGCATAAGATTTTCTAGTACTAGGCCTTCTGGCTTCCAAAATGACATCCATCACAGCTTTACTGAGAGGTGTGTTTTGTATGACTATATCATCCGCCATGCTGCCAGGTTTAAAGTCCTGAGTTTGCTATGCAGGATCGGATTGTTTTGCTGGGACAGTAGATGAGGTATTTGATGTAAGGTCCAAGCTGGGCATTGAGACAAGTTCCTTAAGTTCCTTAGTATTGGATACCAGTACTGGTGGGGCCAGTCTGGGACAATCAGCATCATCTTTGGCTTCTCCTGTCTGACCTTTAGGAGTACCTTGGAGAGGAGAGGCAGTGAGGGAAAGGCATATACTGATAGGTTTTTCCAGCTGAAAGATAGGGTGTCCACTTTCCATGCTTGTCTGTGATAAATCCTTGTGCAGAAACTTTTTAGTTGGTAGTTGTGAGGGAAGGCGAATAGATCTATGTCAGAGCAACCCCATGTCCTTGTTATCATGCTGAAGACTTGTGGATCCAGCTGCCATTCGTGGGGATCCATGAGGTTTCTGCTTAATTCGTCTGCCAGAGTATTTTTCCTTCCTGGCAGGAATTGTGCCTGAAAATGTACTTGGTAAGTCAATGCTGTGTCCCACAAAGTCATGGCTAGTCTGCAAAGGGGGTAAGAATGTGTGCCCCTCTGCTTGTTTATATACCACATGACTGTGGTGCTGTCGGTCTTTATCAGTAGTTGTCCCAGATGAAGTAGGTCCTTGAAGGCTGTCAGGGCATTTGGAATAGCCAGCATCTCTTTTTAATTGATATGTAGATGCATTTGGTTTGAGGTCCATGTGCCCTGAATGCATCTTCCTGCCATGTGAGCCCCCCAGGCATAATCTGATGCATCTGTTAGTGTCTGCCTGGCTGGGGGTAATGTGAATGGCTGTCCCTTGTTTTAGTGACAAGCCTTTGCCCACCATGGAAACTTCTGTTGCAGGCTGGGAATGAGATGAATTACAGTTTCCAGGCTGTGGCAATGTTGAGTCCAAACACTTTTTAGGTACCACTGAAGTTTCCTCATATGCAGTTTTGCATATGGAATTAGTAGGATGCAGGATGCCATGAGGCCCAAAGCTTGCAGAATTTTTCTTGCAGATAACTGGGCCTTTGTTGCCAACATTTTGAAATAGGCAGTCAGTTGCCTTTGTCTGGTGTGAGATAAGCCATCTGGGCAGTTGCATTTAAGCTTGCACCCAGGAATATTATCTCTTGAGAGGGTACTAGTTTTGATATATTTTCATTGACTGTGTACCCTAGGCATATTAGAAGTCTTTTCACAAACGCCAGATGTTGTAGAAGAATGTCCTTGTTCTCTGCTTGAATTAGACAGTCGTCCAAGTAAGGATATATTTGTATTCCTCTTTGTCTGCAGAATGCAACTACTGGTGCCAAGCACTTTGTAAAGACCCTGGGTGCAGTAGATAAGCCAAAGGGCAGTGCAGAGAATTGGTAATGCATTGAGCCAACCTTGAATCTTTGGTATCTTCTGCATATTTGTCTGATTGGGACATGCAGGTAATGCCTCTTTTAGGTCTAAAGTCACAAGCCAAACGTTCTTGCCCACCATGGGCAGAAGCTGCTGCAAAGTCAACATCTTGAATTTTGGTATATTCAGGAATGTGTTCAGAATAGATAGGTCCAGTACTGGCCTCCAGGCCTTGTCCTTTATGGGTACCAAGAACAGTCTTGAGTAAAATCCTTGTCTCTGCTCTTGCTCTGGTACTTGCTGAATGGCCCCCATGTCCATGAGGGATGACACTTGTTTTTGTGCCTCTGCCCATTGACTTTTTGGGAGATCTGGGCAGCCGTTTGCCTTTGGCAGGGTATGAAAATGGAACTTGTAGCCTTGTGACATGATATTTAGAATCCACTTGTCCTGGATTATGATGTGCCAATTTTGAGGAAAAAAAGTGCTAATTTTCCCCCTAAGGGTGCTGCCAGGAGATAAGTGCTTGGTGCAGGCAGGGGGAAGTCATTGGGACGTTTCCTGTATGGTCGTGATTTGTCTTCTCCAATTTTGGAGGTAAAAGCATCCCATTGCTTTGACCTGTATGAACCTTGCTCCTGGGATCTGCCTCTAGGGCGTCTGGATCTGCCCCTTTGAGGTCTGTCTGACACAGGAAAGGACCAATTCTTTGTTGGCCAGTGTCTTCTAAACCTAAGTGGCTGTACTTGTAAAAAATCTTTGACGGTTTGCATAGATTTAGCTTTGTCCTCCATTTTCTTTAACACCTCTTCTGCCTTAACACCAAAGTATCATGGTGTAAAGGTGCATCTAATAATTTAACTTTGACATGATCAGGCAGATTTTGTACCTTTAACCAAGCATGCCCCCTAATTACAGAAAGTACAGTTGTGTACCTACCATAAATGTAGGTGTTCGAGTGCATTCACTGTTGCAGTCATTACTCTTGGGTTATCCTGCTGGCAGGCTACCCTCAGTCGGCCAGAATTCCAAAGTCTAGGTCCGGCATCGGTTGCTGTCACCTCCTCCCTGACGTCAGTGCGCCAGGGGTATAAAAGATGCAGTATACGCCATTTTCTTCAGTTTTTCTTGCCCCAGATGTCAGGTGCCCCCAAACTGGTAGGCTGAAAAATATGCCAATAAAAATGCATGCACAAAAATAACATTTCCTTCATCTACAAGCAAATACACCAAATAGGTTGTATAGGATAGAGAAGTGCAGATAGACCCAGCAAAGAAAAGGGGGATGGTGGGTGGGTAACCTGGACTGCAACAATGAATGCACTCTAACATCTACATTTATGGTAGGTACACAACTGTACTATGCTCATCGTGTTTCACTGTTGCAGTCATTACTCTTGGATTGAATCCCAAAGCGGAGGATGGGTGGCTGGGCTAAATAGGATTAGGAGAGGCTATGAGGCCCTGCAGGACTGCAGTGGCAAAGCCTGCTCTGGACTTAAAGTAAAGAGGTAAGTGGTAGTGCTTTGTGAAGGTGTGCACTGAACTCCAGGTTGCAGCCTCTAAGATAGCTTTGGTTGGTGGTACTCTGAGGAAGGCTGCTGAAGTGGTTGCTGCTCTGGTAGAATGAGGCCTAATGCCCTTGCGCATTGATCTGCCATGTTGAGAATAGCAGAAACGGATGCAATGGCCTATCCATTTAGAAATAGTCTGTTTTGAGATAGCCTTTCCTTGTGATCCCGCAGCATACGACACTAAAAGTTGCTCAGTCTTTCTGAAAGCTTTAGTTCTGTCCAAGTAGAAGCGTAGCTGCCTGTGTATGTCCAAAGCCAGTTTGGCTTCGTCAAGGGCAGATCATGCCTTTTGAACTTGGTCGACTTCTTAGAAACAGTCACCAAGGCCATTGATGAGGGAAAGGCAGTCCATACAGCCTACCTTGACCTTGCAAAGGCTTTCGACACAATACCCCACTCGGGTATTGTAGAAAAACTTACCAGCTTAAATGTAAACCCATATGTCACAAGATGGGTTGCAAACTGGCTTAAGGACAGAACCCACAGGGTTAGAGTTGCTGGCGCTATGTCAGACTCCAAGCCGGTCACAAGTGGTGTCCCACAGGGCTCGGTCCTTGGCCCCCTATTGTTCGGCATCTACTTCTCAGAAGTACAGGCCAACATGGGAGGACTTTGGCTGACAAAGTTTGCAGACGACTGCAAACTGGGCGCCATAGTGGAAAGTGCATCGGACACGGATATCCTTCAGAAGGGACTCACGGAAACAGATAGCTGGTGCCAGAGCCATGGCCTGAAGTTAAATGCCAAAAAATGTATAGTCATACCCTTCCGGAAAAACAAGGTAACCCCAAGCTACCACATAGGTGGCAATCCACTAAGCACAGAAAAGGTTATCAGGGACCTGGGGACCCAGGTTGACAGTGGCCTTTCTTTTGACACTCACGTTGCTAAAGTGGTTAGAAAGACCTTCTACATTGCCCACCTGATCATGAAGGGATTCACATCCAGATCTAGTGAGGTCATTGTTCCCCTGTACTCTACACTTATCAGAACAATGATAGAGTACAATGCCCCATTTGGGATGCATCTCACCCGACATCTGCAGCAATTGGAGAGACCCCAAAAGTTCCTCACCAAAAGGATAAAGGGACTCCAAATCTGTCATATGCTGCCAGATTGAAGAAACTCCAGCTCTATTCAGTCGCATACCGTCTGCTCAGAGGTGACATGTGCCTGACATACAAGGCCATGTCCAACCTGGAATTAATGGACATGCTCCACCTCAAAAAATCCAAATCCACCAAAACCACTAGAGCAAGCGACTTAAACCTTAGCACGGATATAAATAGGACGTGCTGGAGGGATAGATTTATCACTCAGAGACTCCCTATGCTGTGGAATAAAATCCCGGTCCATGTGAGACAGAGCACCTCGCTGGCTCTGTTCAAGAGAAATCTTGACCTGTGGATGGGAGATCGTAGGTTTACCCCGGGAATAATCTCCGTGTCACTGCTGGACAGAGGCACAACAAACTAATGGGCACAGTATTTTTTCATATAAGGGGTGGTGTAAGCCACAAAACTTTGGGCTAGGCTTATAAATGCCTTAGGGCAGATAGCCTAATATAAACCTATGAACCTATGAACCTAAGAATGCAGAATTTTTTCACCCTTGTTCTGTGGATTTGGATAAAAGGTAGGCAAGTGAATAGTTTGGTTGAGGGCCACACTGGACACCACCTTAGGCATAAATGTAGGGTTTGTCCTCAGAGAAACCCTGTCTGGATGAAAGAGGATGAAAGGTTCCACAGCCATGAGTGCTTGTAACTCCGAGACTCGCCTTGCAGAGGTTATTGCTGGGAGCAGAGCTGTTTTCCAGGATAAAAATTTTATATCTGCTGTTGATGCTGGCATGAAAGGAGGCAGTGTGAGGTTTTCCAAAAGATAATTGCGATCCCAGGCCGGAATAGGTGCTCTCCTTGGAGGCCTAATGTTTTTGGCCCCTCTGAGTCACTGCCTTATTAAAGGATGAGAAAAGATAGGTGGTTCCGCATTGTAATGGACTTAAATGGCAGAGGCATGAATCTTAACTGATGAGAAAGAAAGGCCTTTGTTCAGCATCTCAGGTATTGTAAAATCTGAGGGATATTTGGTACACACGTGTCAATGCCTTGTTCCTGGTTCCAAGCACAGAATCTCTTCCATTTTTCTGCATAAGATTTTCTGGTATTGGGCCTCCTGGCCTCCAAGATAACATCCAAAACAGCTTTTGAAAGAGGAGTGTTCTGAATGGCTACATTATCCGCTATGCTGCCAGATTTAAGGTCCTGAGTTGGCTGTGCAGGATCTGATTGTTTTGTTGGGTCAGCAAGTGAGAAGTTTGAGGCAATATCCATGCTGGACCTTGAGACAAGCTCTTTAGGATTGGGTACCAGTGCTGGCGTGGCCAGTCTGGTGCAATCAGTATCATTTTTGGCTTCTCTTGTCTGACCTTTAGGAGTACCCTGGGAAGGAGAGGCATATACTATTAGATTTTTCCAGCTGAAGGATAGGGCGTCCACTTTCCATGCTTGCTTATGATAAATCCTTGTGCAAAATCTCTGCAATTGGCAGTTGTGAGGGGAGGCAAATAGATCTATGTCTGGGCATCCCCGTTTCCTTATTATCATGCTCAATACTTGTGGATCCAGTTTCCATTCGTGGGGATCCATGAGGTTTCTGCTTAGTTCGTCTGCCAGAGTATTTGTTTTTCCTGGCAGGAATTGTGTTTGCAGGTGAACTTGAAAAGCCAATGCTGTGTCCTGTAAAGTCATTGCTTGTCTGCAGAGGGGGTAGGAATGTGTACCTCCCTGCTTATGTACCACATGACCGTAGTGTTGTCTGTCTTTATCAGTAACTGTCCTGGATGAAGCAGGTCCTTGAAAGCTGTCAGGGTATTTTGAACAGCTAGCATCTCTTTTTGATTGATGTGAAGATGCATCTGGTTTGCAGACCATGTGCCCTGAATACATTTTCCTACCATATGGGCCCCCCAGGCATAATCGGATGCATCCGTTGTCGGTGTCTGTCTGGCTGTGGGTAGACTGAATGGCAGACCCTTGCTGTGGTGATAGGCTTCTGCCCACCATCAAAACTCCTGTTGCAGGCAGGGAATGAGTGCAATTACTGTCTCCAGCCTGTGGCAATGCTGAGTCCAAACACTTTTTAGATACCATTGTAGTTTCCTCATTTGCAGTCTGGCATATGGAATTAGAAGAATGCAGGATGCCATGAAACCCAAGGCCTGCAAGATTTTCCTTGCAGATAAGTGGGTTTTTGCTGCCAATTTCTTGAAGTAAGTAGTCAGATGCTTTTGTTTGTCTGGTGTGAGATAAGTCATCTGCGCTTGCACCCAGGAATATTATCTCTTGAGAGCGCACTAGTTTTGATTTCCTTTCATTTACTGTGTACCCTAGGCCAATTAGTAATCTTTTTACAAATGCCAGATGCTTTAGAAGAATATCTTTGTTCTCTGCTTGAATTAGGCAGTCGTCCAAATAGGGATATATTTGAATTCCTTTTTGTCTGCAAAATGCAATTACTGGTGCCAGGCATTTTGTGAAGACCCTGGGCGCAGTAGATAAGCCAAAGGGCAATGCAGAGAATTGGTAATGCATTGAGCCAGCTATGAATCTAAGGTATCTTCTGCAAGATTGTCTGATTGGGACATGCAGGTATGCCTCTTTTAGGTCCAAAGTTACGAGCCAAGCCTTCTTGCCCAGCATGGGCAGGAGCTGCTGTAGTGTCAACATCTTGAATTTTGGAACTTCCAGAAAGGTATTTAGTATAGACAGGTCCAGTATTGGTCTCCAGGTTTTGTCCTTTCTGTGTACTAGGAAAAGTCTGGAGTAAAATCCTTGCCCTCGTTCTTGCTGTGTTACTTGCTAAATGGCCCTCATGTCCATGAGGGCTGTAATTTGTTTTTGTGCCTCTGCCCATTGATTGTGTGGCAGGTCTGGCATACCGTTTGACCTTGGTAGTGTGTGAAAATGGAACTTGTAGTCTTGGGGCACTATGTTCAGGACCCATTTGTCTTCGGTAACCATTTGCCAATTTGATGAAAAAAGTGCTAGTTTTCCCCCTAAGGGGGCTATCAAAAGAACAGTGCTTGGATCTGGTAGAGGAAAGTCATTGGGACTGTTTCCTGTAAGGTTGTGATTTGTCTTCTCCACTTTTGGAGGTAGGAGCACCCCATTGTTTAGGCCTGTATGAGCCTTGGGGCTGAGATCTGCCTCTGGGACACCTGTATCAGCCTCTTTGTGGCCTGTCTGACACTGGAAAGGACCAATTTTTAGAAGGCCAGTTCCTGCTAAACCTAGGTGGCTGTACCTGTAAGAAATCCTTGACTGTCTGCATGGATTTTGCTTTATCCTCCATTTTTTTCAACACCTCTTCTGCTTTAGCACCAAAGTATCATGCTGTAATGGTGCATCTAATAATTTTGCTTTAACATGATCAGGCAGATTCTGTTCCAACCAAGCATGCCTTCTAATAACAGAACCTGTAACAGCGGCCCTGCAAGAGGCCTCCAGTGAATCATAACCACATTGCAAAGTATGCTTTCCCACTTGTTCAGCTGCATGTAATAAATCCTGCAATTCCTTGTTCTCTGAACATTCAGTATTTGTCAACAATTTCTGTTTAAGCAGTGACATTAAATATTGCTGATATTTAAGCATATGAAACTGACAATTTAAAGCCCTTACAGCCACGGTAGCAGAAGTGTAGACTTTTTCCCCCATCTCTCTAGAGCCCTCGAATCCCTATCAGAGGGGACAGGGTTTTTTGCAGTGGAGGGTATGACCCCTTTGGGACCCTGAGATATAGTTTCTGGGTCAGCAGCGGGGTTTTTATATAGAATTTATGAGAATCCGGAACCCTGTAGTGTCTGTCTGGCTTAGCAGGTGCAGGGGGTAAAGAATCAGGGGACAAGCCGGACTCTGAAAATACAATCTACAATGTCTAGAACAGGTGGAATAGCAAGGGGTCTGTGCTGAGGAAGTAGTAGAAAGTCCCTGAGCCTTTTCTTAGATTCAGAATAGTCTTTGCTCTCCCAGTGGAAATGCTCCCTCATGGTATGCAGGGTTTCCCCAAAATAATAATCCTCAGGAGGAGAGGCTGAAGGAATGGATTCTTCAGCATCAGAATCCTCATAGGGAAGCATGGAATAACCCTGTTCAGAAGAGGAATCAGAAGAAATTGTAACCTGATCAGAAGAATCATACTCTGTCTCTTGCCTAGGCCTCTTATCAGGAAGGGGGTGGGAGCCCCTGATCAAAGTAATTAGGTCTTCGGCCATTTTGAGCATCTGTTTTTTAGGCATGGAAGTCTGAGCAGGAGAATGCTGTACTTGTTTCTTTGTCTTTAGAGCTGCTTTAGTCTTTGAAGCTGAAGATGGCTTAATATATAGTTGTGTAGGTCTGAAGACACCCTCAGAAGCCAATGCCTGCTCAGCGGCTCCAGACCCATCTGAGAGAATGATTTCAGAGTGTCCAATACCTTGAGTATCCAGAGGCCCAGTCGGCTCCACGTGGGAGTCTGAAGCCTGAGGCTCTGAGGTAGCGGGCGCCAGGGGCTGCGAAAGCGCCTCACTGAGAACCGTCGACTGGCCTAACAGAGGCCTCGTCGTCAGTTTTGGACCTCGGATGCCTATCCTTTTCCTTGTGTTTTTTGTAAACTTCGGTTGTCGGCTGGTCAGACAGCATTATATAATTAAATCTTCGGCCAAAGTAATGAAATGTAAAATCGAACTGACGTTTAATAGTGCGTTGGTTAAATCTAGCACAAAACCGACAGCTAGCACCGCTGTGATCAGGGCCTAGGCAAGGAATAAAGTTAAGAGTGAAAATCCTTATGAGGTATTTGCTTCCCACAAGAAATACAATTGTTAACTTTATCTGCAATCGGTCTGGAGCAAGACAAAAGTTTCCCCAATGGGGTACTTGGCTTTAATGAAGACTTCTGAGATATTCAAATCCGAATTTCTGAACCGGAGTCGGCGGACCGGCACTTGCGAACTGCTTTTGCTTCGGGCACCGCACGGCAAGAAAGACTGAAGAAAATGGCGTCAGGTGCATCTTTTATACCCCTGGCGCACTGACGTCAGGGAGGAAGCGACAGCAACCGACGCTGGACCTAGACTTTGGAATTCTGGCTGACTGAGGGTAGCCTGCCAGCAGGATAACCCAAGAGTAATGACTGCAACAGTGAAACACGAACTTCCCGTAACTGCGGCCCTGCAGGAGGCCTCCAAAGAATCAAAACCACATTGCAAAGTATGCTTTCCAACTTGTTCAGCTGCATGCAATAAATCCTGCATTTCCTTGTTTTCTGCACATTCAGAGTTTAACATTTTCTGTTTAAGCAATGCCATGACATGTTGCTGATAATTGAGCATATGAAACTGACAGTTTAAGGCCCTTATAGCCAAAGTAGCAGATGTGTAAACCTTTTTTCCCTAGTCTATCCAGTGCCCTAGAATCTCTGTCAGGGAGTAGGTTTTTTTTTGCAGCGGAAGCCTTAACTCCTTTGGGCCCCTGTGAAATACTTTCTGGGTCTGCAGCAGGGTTTTTAAAAAGGAATTTATGAGAGTCAGGAACCCTGTAATATCTGTCAGACTTAACTGGAGCTGGAGGCAATGAGTCAGGGGTAAGACTAGACTCTGAAAACACATCTGCAATGTCTAACACAGGTGGTATGGCTAGTGGCCTGTGTTGGGGTAGTAGAAGGAAATCCCTGAGCCTCTTTTTAGATTCTGAAAACTCTTGGCCCTCCCAATGGAAATACTCCCTCATGGTATGCAAGGTTTCCCCAAAAGAATAGTCCTCTGGAGGAGAAGCCGAAGGAATAGATTATTCAGCGTCAGAATCCTCATGGGGGGAAAGAGACTATTCCTGATCAGAAGAGAAATCAGAAGAAATGAAAACCTGATCTGAAGATTCATAGTCAGTCTCTTGCCTAGCTAGGCCTCTTATCAGGAAGGGGACGGGAACCCCTGATCAAGGTAATCAAGTCTTCAGCCATTTTGAGCATCTGTTTTTTGGGCATAGAGGCCTGACCATGTGGCTCTTGAGTTTGTTTCTTTGCTTTAGAAGGTGCTTTAGTCTTTGCCTTTGAAGCTGAAGTCGGTTTAATGTAAAGATGTTTAGGTCTGAATACACCCTCAGAAGCCGGTGCTTGCTCAGCGGCTCCAGACCCAACTGAAGGAATTGTATCCGAGGTTCCAATACCTTGAGTTCCAGCGGCATGGCCGACTCCACGTGGGAGTCTGTAGTGGCCTGCGACTCTAAAGTAGCGGGCGTCAGGGGCTGTGAAAGCACCTCACTGAGTAGCGGTGACTGGCTTAGGAGAAGCTTCGTCGGTTTTGGGCCTCGGTTGTCTCTCTCCTTTTCTTTGCGTTTTTTGTGAACTCCGGTAGTTGGATGGCTTATCCGACGACATTTCTGAATAATTAAACCGGCGTCCAAAATAGTTTAAAGCAAAATCATACCGACCCTTAATAGTACGTCGGTTAAATCTAGCAGAAAACCAACAACCAGAAACGCTGTGATCAGGGCCTAGGCAAGGAATACAGTAAGAATGAAAATCCTTATGAGGTATTTGCTTTCCACAAGAAATACAATTATTTACTTTTTCTGACATCGGTCTGCAGGAAGAAAAAAAGTTTCCCCAATGGGGTACTTAGCTTTATTGAGGACTTCAGATCTGAAACTCAAACATGAAAATCTCAGGAGTTGGCCGACTGGCACTTGCAAACGGCTTCTGCTTCGGGCACCGCGTGGCAAGAAAGACTGAAGGCGTCGGCCATGCCTTTTATACCCCTGACGACCTGACGTCGGGGAGGGGGCGATGGCGGCCGACGGAGGACATGGGACTTTGGAATTTGGCTGGCTGAGGGCAACCTGCCAGCAGGATTACCCAAATGTAATGACGGCAACAGTGAAACACGAAGAACATCTGCACGTACATTAAAAACATACAAAAGGAACCATTCAATTTAATATATGTATGCATGAACTAAGAACATGAAGCTGTATACAATTTCTTAAAATTATTTTTATCTAAACAGACTCAGATAAATTGATTAATCTTAATTGTTTGTTGCTATGAGTAAATACAGGACTAATGTCAAAAGCAGACAGGAAAGGATGCATTTAAAACCATCAATGTAAGAAACATATTTGTAATTCTTATTTAAATATAAATGTAATTCAGATTAAATCACTATTACAGTGAAGCGTATACTTTTAAGACTTTTTAGATAAAAAAAAAATAATTGCTAAATGTATGAAAACACAGTTCAAACGATCATTCTTGAATTTGACTGGCTGCTAGAGTTCAGTGAGAGAAACAGGTTCCAGAGGTCATGCCTACTTCTTGGAAGACAACAGACCATTTCTCATGAGCCTGTGAGCTAACTGAAGCCTTTAGAAGCTTGAGCTTCTCACAAAAGTTGTCAAAATCCCATTAAAAAAAGTAAGTAGGCAGGAATTTTCTAGTGAAGTGAAGCTCAAGCATAACTTGTAAAATGTTGAATACTGAAAATAAAGGCTCCAACTTACCATACACAGGTATAACATATTAGCTAAATGGAGCACACTGCAGAAGTTCAGTTCAGTAGCAAACATATGTATAATAAAATGTCACCACTTTCTTTTTAATTACTAAACAGTAACACACAGTAAAGCATTTATCTCTCCTGCAGTGATTAAACATTATGGGCGTGCCTTCGTTGAAGGTTGTGCGTCAGGGCTGGTAACTAGGCACGTAGAAATCCACTACCAAACATTAGCGGACCAGAGTTAAGCTGTGGCGACCCCTAACCGGGATAAGCAGAAAAACACAACTAAAACAGAAAGGGAAGGCACATACATGTATAGGAGATAAAAAATATACATATAAATATATGGAGTGATTTTATACAGTTTCACTAGTGCTATGCCATGTACATAAAGAGATAAAACTATAAAACAGTAGTTTGCAATTGGATAAGATTTTGATTTACTTGAATTTTGAGTAATATATATTATCTATAAAGTTAGCACTGTTGTGGGAAAGATAATAGGAGAGAAAACATTTACATTACTTTCTGTGTATGATTCCACATTTAGAAGGAAGAAAAAACTTGCATGAAATGTGATGCTATGTATAACCATTTGTCTCTGGGTTTCTTTGTTTCTTTAACAGTCCACTCAGTTTTTGAAGCTTGTCTTTTCAAGTTCACTGAAGAATCCATGGGTTCAGGATGAAGGTTCGTTTTTGGACAAATGTGGATGCTTCAAGAGTCAAAAGTTTTTATTTCCTTCTGACAGGGATAATTTTATTCTTGCTGGGAATATAAGTTGTGGTTTGATTCCTTCCTATTTAAATGATTTTATTAGAGGGATATCATGGTCTTCTTTTGGACATTTCAAGGGGTGAAAAGTCGTTGTCAAACCTGATAGTTTGGTCACCAATTTTTAATGGAGCAAGGGACCAGGCAGTTCTTAGAACAAGGTCTTTGTCTTGAGTGGAGATAAATCTTACAATAGAATATCCTGGATGGCTGCTTTTACTGGATACAGAAGTTAAAGACCTGTGCCTCCTTTCTATCCCAAAGGATAGTGCTTCAAGTAGGTTTAGGATTTTAGGAATCCAAGAAGTCAGGAAATTATATTGTCCCCCTCCATCTGCTCTGGATTCTTATATTGTTTCTCCTGGTTCTCTCTCAATGTTGCCTATCCTATCAATAAGTCTGGTGGTTTCTTGAAGTCTATGTTTTTCTCCTTCTGTTAGCCTGTAGTTTACATCGGTTACAGAATTGAATCTTCCAAAGCAGCAATCTGGGCAGTTTGTTGTTTAAGGACTTCATTTAATAAGGTTGTTTGGTGGAAACTTCTTTTATATTGTCCATTTTTAAGTTTAATTTGTCTATTTTACCCACCAAGTCTTGAACTGTAGTAAAGATTGCCTGCATTTCTTTCTTCACTGGAGCTTCTTGCTGAGAAATTTTGGAGCTGCTCATCTTACTTTGTGAATTCGGTTTCAGTGTCCCTCCTATTCGAAAGTTTGATGGGGAAAAATGAAAATTTTAGCTTAAAAATTACACCAACTTGTAGCTAACGACTTCCAGAATTTGATTTCAGTAGTTCCAGGTCTTAGTTGGGGAAATTAAATAAAAAATCCTGTCAGGAAAAAATGAAGGCTACAGAGCTCAAGAACTCTACTGCTTTCAGCTTGGCATCAAAGCCACAGCCTCCTAAGTGGAGTAATTTCTGATGACTTTAGGAGAACTGGCCTGTAAAACTATTTTGCAAAATGCACAGTCTTGCTCGTTTCCTCCAGTCTCAAACTCCTTTAAACTGGAAGTCCAAACAAGAGGTCAACTGCCCATGGAAGCATGAGAGAGCTCAAGCTTTACACAGTCTGGAAGGAGCAGAATCCTCAAGCACCCATGAATATTAGATCTTGTGGTTGCTGTCCCTTATGAAGCATCCACAGCATCATAACCACACTTGGTGAAGTGCTTGACAACCTAAGCTGGTAAGACACAAATTTCAGGTTTTAGATTATCCTGAACTCCCTCAGCCTTAGCCCTCATCATTTCCATCAGATAGTGCAGACAGGAAAAGCATATGGCTCTGGCAGTTTAAGACAAAGACATGGCAGAAGTACAAACCTTTTCTCCAGATATCACAAAGTCAAAAGAAAAATTGACCCAGCAAACTAATTTTTCTAGCACTTCGGCAAAGCCTTCAAAGTATACAAAAACAGATATGTTGAGTACCACAATCTGTCACTCATTCATTGGGAATAGGGCTCCTGGACTGAAATGGAGCTCTCTTGCAAGAAACCAGGGACACCACACAAAGGAGTCTTATAAAAGAATTTGTGACAAATCACTTGCCCTACTGAAATGGCCAGGTTTCCTTGGTGCAGGGGAGTCGGACTCCATGGATGCATTGCTGAATACATACTCTACGACATCATAACTTAAGTAACATCCAACGCACTATGTTTTAGGCCCATGAAAATTACCTGATCTCGGTCTGCGTATTTTAGTCTCCTACTGGAATTCTTCATTCATTTTATGAAGGGCACACAAAGAAATCCTCTGGTGAAAGAGCAATGGATATTATACTCTCTGTACCAGATTCATATGCAGCAGCAGATGGAATCTGATCAACATAATTCAGTTCATCTGTGTTGGAAAAATGTGTATAATAGTCCTCCACTTGAGGTTTCACCCTTTTCTTTTACTTCTGACCTTTCAGATCACAAAGGCATGGAAACCTTAGTCAAATGGACAAGTTGATCAGTAGAAGCCAGGCAGTAAGACGGAATGAAGGCCCTGCCCCACCTAAGCCAAGACAAGGTGGCTTACACTGACTTCACAATTTGTGCATCTTGTGCCTCAACTTCAGATACAACCAAGCTAGATGCTTCAGGTGAGAGCGAGAGAGAGACTGAGACTTCAATCTGGTTTCCAGGAATCCCCCTTGCAGAAATACTCTGGCAATCACACTTTCCCCTTTCAGCAGAGAATGAGACCTCAGAAACCAATGAACTCAGTCTTGGGAGGTGGTGCAGAGTTGTAAGTCCAGGGCAACATATAATGCCAAAGGTATGGCACCTTGCAAAGCAGTTCTGTTAGAGGCCTAAGATTAAACAGATACAGCAGGGACTGTCGAAAGCATCCCTCCACACCAGACAGTCATCTTACCTAGAAAGATAAGAGTCATCCCACTGAGATGTTAGTCTCCTGGTACTTTTCTTGTCTTGTAGAATTTTCTTTTCAGTAGGAGGTTCCCCTTGGCCAATGTCATGATGGCTCAGAACCAGACACGTCATTTCAGATGCAAATTCATGGACAGAATGCCTCTTCTTGACTGTCCTTGGGGGGGGATTGACTGGCACAATTTGGACAGAAGTCCACACTGTGCTCAGAGACGAGGCAAAACAAACAGATTATGAAAATCCTCATGAGGAACCTACTTCCACAAATGATGCAGTAAACATTTACAAAAGTTTGTTTCAGATTTAGTATTAGAATGATGCATTACCTATTCCAGTACAACTCCCCTATGAGGTACATATCTGTTTTTTGTAAACAGGCTAACAGATGGACTGACAGTATTATGAAATGTGGTATGGGAATCTGCATAACAAAAAAGATCTGAAGATGGATTACGCCCATCCACACCATTGCGCAGAGGTGGGAGGGTGTTGGCCAAGGCCATGGGAAAGGGAGAGCTGTGAAAATCGGGCTGGCCATTCAGGACACCAGCAGACAGGAATATCCACAGTAAGGACTGCAACAGTGACGGATTAACATTTTAGACATGTTTTAAATGTGCACAACACAAAGCCAGCAACCTACAATTCACTGTGGGGTACACTGCTGAAGTAGGTATTTGCAAATCAAGTAAACAGTTACCATTTAAGAACCTGACACCCGGCAAGCTCAACATCAGTTCTGGATATGGCATGACAAACTGTCCTAAAATTACTTCAACTTCAAGACACTAACCTGCCGCATACATCTGGAGACTACTCCTTCAGGCAACTCAGGAAACTTCTGTCGCAGGTCATTCAAAACCTGGAAATTAAGCTGCTGGCTTTCCTGGGCCATTCGTGTGGTGCTACGGCAGGAACAATGCTCAGCAGGCAGTTGTAGGCCTTATTGGTTACAGCACTCACCCCCTACATCCATCATTTTCTGCACAAGAAAATAAAAACAATGCGTCTGACAAATAATTACAATTCATGGAAGATTTTTAAGTCCATATTATCTCCCTTACCTGTACACAAATAAAATCGTACTTCACAAAAGTAAGAGATATGAGCAGATACTAAGTCTTATACTAAACTCTTACCACTTCAAGAACTTGGAGACTTCTTTTAGCAGAGTAACCACGAACATCATAGTAACACCATAACACTAAGTTTAACTACAGCCTTGAGTTTTAAATGGCAAATTATAGAAAAGATTATGAGCTGGAGGGTTTACAGTATTTAGGCTAAATCTGTGCCTAAAAGAATAGGTAAGATTAATAAGAAAAATAGGAAGAAAAGCCTTCATTAGGTTTTAATAAAACTGAACACAAACTGCAAGAACATTTATCAAAGGACACATTTCCTGTAACTAGTCCATTAACATTAAAAGCTTTATACCTCCTCTATGCCATCCCCTTTTATGGAACATGTGCAGAGTAGCATGTCAGACTGACATCATTAACCTTTAACTCTATGCTAACCTTTCATGAGCTTTTTATATCAAAATACTTTTGTACCAACTCAAGATATTTCAGTAATGAAGCATTTCAGACTTTGCATCCTGATCAACCAAAATTGTCCTCTTCCCCATCTGGTTTCTTTAATGGATTTCCAAATCCAGAATTTCAGACTGGACTTCTCTAAAGATATCCAAATCAGTCTTTAGAGACAGTTTGCTGCTCAATTAATTTTCCTGGTGAGTCCTATAGAAGCTTCTCTCAAACTCTTTGCTATCAAAGTCTTTACAACTGTGAGGAATTACTGGTTGTGTGATTGCTGTTCTACCTTAGATTTTGAGGCATGTCTTGAACAAATGCCAAGGACTCCTTATATAAAACCTTTCCATCTTTCACACAAATCTTTGTTCAGCTGCTCGATCATTTACAGGCTGCAAAGTTCCATGGCTTTTGTATTCTGTTTTTGTGACTTGCAAATCAGGTAGCCATGCCACTCCTACCCCACACTAACAGATCACTAATTTATACTTACAAAATATTTCCAGCATTCAGTTAACTGTGCAACAGCCTTTTGGAACACTGCTGCCAAAATGGCTAAGAAATCTTGATCTTCTAAGTATCATATGAAATTATACAGTTTGGACCTTTTGACTGTAATTGACAGACACTTAACATGCATCTAATACTGAAAAAACTAGGCAACTGGTACAACTGAAACCAGTTTAACTGCAAGCAGAGGGGGGAATCCATCCATCCACATATTTTTCCTATTTTTGCACATGGGTTCAGGGTGTCACTTCAACAATAACAATCTACAGCCAAGATTTACACTGCGAGGTGGCCAGCCCTACCACTGTTGTACTTCTAGTCTACAAAATCGCACACACATACCTATGGCCAATTTAGAGTTTATCTACTGCACATCCTTTAGAATGGAGGAGGAAACTGCACAACCTGGAGGAAATCCACGTGAACTTAAGGAAGACATGCAGGCTCTGCATAAAATGCACCCCAGTCAAGTTTCAAATCGGGGAACCTCCTGCTGTGAGGTGACAACCTATGTGCCGTTTGCCTTTTATTCACTTCAAGACCTTGTAAATCTTTGGTCGATTTATAATATCAAGCATAGTATTTAGCCATTCTACTTGCCCTGACTACTACTTAATGACACTTAAGCTTCCTGTACATTTCAACTACTTCTCTTATTACACTCCTGATCTAAATCTATCACCATCCATCACTAGCATAGACTCGGAACTTATTTTATAAGACAGGCTCCTGGCCAATTTCTTAAGTTGTCAGATGTTAACTGTGTGCAGCTATAGCTCTGCACAGTATCAAAGATGACTATGCAATTAGGTGACTGCAGAAGTACACACCCACTCATGGCTTTTAGAATGTTAAATGTTTTACCATTCTTAAGAAACCTAAAACATCCAAAGAATTTAAGTGGTTTGACTTTAAAAAGGATCTTTAAGCAGTTTTTGACCCAATAGCTCCAGCCATTGACCAGAATATCTTGGCAATGTACGCAGTTACCTTCTATGCACCTTCTAGCCCCAATGCTTTAAAATACATTCAGACAAAAATTACATTCTTTACCTGTATCTAGTTTCACTTCAACAGTCTGAATATTAATTCTTAACATTTCCTGCCAGCAGTATTCTCATTCTCTTTGATGAACTCAAACTTAAGAGCCAACTCTTCAATTCTCATGCGGCAAACAGATCATTCTGGTACACCTTTTCAAAAAGATGCTTTTTGGCAGAAAGGAAAATGCTCCATGCCTCCTACCAATGGTTGAATTACTTCATCTTGGAATTCAGTTCTGACAGCTTGGTTTGAAAGAGAAAATCTGTTTGGTTATGAAATCATTTTATCCGCCAAGGAGATCTGTTGCAGTCTCTCTCAACCTCTGTCTGCTAAGGAGTTGTCTTTGCACAGAGATGTATAACCCTCAGAAGTATCTGCTCCTGCAGTATCCCCTTCCATGCCTGTATGGCAAAGTTTGCAGTACTGGTAAGAATGTGTTCCCCACCTCTACACCACACAACAGGTGTGCTACCTGATAACCTTAGGAGGCACCAAGTGCCAGAAAGACAGCTACCTTTCCTGTATGAATAAATCCCTTTTCCTTTCTCTGAGGCATCAGAAGCCTCGCACTCTCAGATTTTGGACATGGGCCCAAGAGACTAGAGAATATGTCTGAGATACCCAAAGTTAGGGTCGGACTTGACACGCCGTCTGAAAGGTATTCCTTGTATTTTTGCTCACCCTATCTTATTCAACATTCTAACTCTTTGGTCACACAAAACAGGATTGGGATGGGGCAGTCCAAGGAGTAATAAAGTTACTTCCAAGTGTCCCTTAGAAACCACTGTAGGTTCACAAACCTCTTCTGGGTAAATGATGCCTCCCTTGACTGCCATTTACATGCTCTCAGATGGAGAGACAGTATCCCTCTCTTCCTCAAAATCCATGAAGTAAAAATCCCTTGGGGAGAAACTAACCAGAAGGCTGGTCAGAGTCTAGCTTACCTACTTTGGATTCACTGCAAAAGTCCTTATTCAGCTGTAACCAATCATAGGTACAGTGGACTGGGGCAGCAGTGACAAACCAGTCAGGCAGCAGCTGCTGTGATACATTAGACTCTCTTGGTTGGGGTGCACAGGTCATTGAGGGGAGGGGAGTCAACCACTGGCTTATGAGTCTCTGGGGAGAAAGCCTTAGAACAACATCTACTTTCATAAGACGGAGCCTATTACTCTCTTTCCACGATTAATACCATGACTACAACTTTACACTGAGATCTGGTTCATTAGAAATCACTATGACTTTAGTCTGTGAGGACATACCTTGTCCGAAGGCATAATGGACTTCAGAGAGGCGGCATCAAAGACCTAGGTACTAGCAGGCATCAGGACCAGAGTGCCTGCACAAGTGCTACCCTGGATGTAATATCCTCAGACCTAGGAAGAGCCACTGAATTTGCACACACCTGCGTCTCTCCCCTACTGTCTCCTTTTGGACCAAGGACTCTCTACTTCTTGAAGAGGATGTCCGCACTAAAATGATCTATGATTTGTCATATATGGCTGAAAGGTTCATGATGGCCACAACTCTTTACCAAAGTAGTACTGGATTGCTGGTTTCCTTTCTCTGACTTGCCATGTGACTAAAACCCTGACAAATATGGTAATTAGGGACATCATGATGCACAAGAGCACTGTCTGTGGAAGTTTGTATGCTAAAATCAGCCTTAAACAAATATTTAGCTTCTCTGGGGCTTTTATACCATGTACAAAACTGCATGCCGACTTGCAATCAGACACAGGAAAGGCAATCAACACAAGACAATAAAACTATTACCAATGTTGGTACTTATCTCAATCTGGGCAGACGCTGGGCTATTGTACATTCCACACTGCATGATGCATTCACCTGTGGCAAGAAAATACAGAAAATGGCACAGGTGGATGCTTTTTTTGCACAAAGTTGTGCATATGTACAAGGGAAGGCTGCATCCTTCCTGCATAAGAGGTAAAAGGTTGCTCAGCTGTAAGATTCAGGCCAGATATCAGACTGCCTGCATCAAAATTCCCAAACAATGACTGCAATAGTGAAATACACAGGCATCAGAAGGTATATATATATATATATATATATATATATATATATATATATATATATATATATATATATATCTAACTTACTGTTACAGTGAACTTCTTTTGGAATTGTCATGGCTGAAGACACTGTCTCACAGGCTAAATACAGACTGAGCAGACATCAGATACGAAAGTTATGTACTTCCCATAACAAGAGATGCATGTTGTCTGCCTCTGTCTGGGTCAACCTTCCCACCCTCCTGCCCCCGATCTTCTTGTTGATTTGACGAGTCTCCCTTTGTGATGGACAGCAAGGGCCCTTTTTTTCTGCTTGCCTACAGTTTTGCTTTTTCCTTGAATGTTTTCCTTGTTTGTATGCAGAAATTTGGGATTAGCTGGATATGGTGCATCATTCTACTAATACTATGGGCAAAGGGTCTTGAAGAAGAAGGGAGTTAAGGGGGGGGGGGCTAAGTCAACCTTAAAGGTTTTAGAATTGGCTGGTGTCAGATCCAAAGTCCCACAGGTTGGATACAGACTGAGCAGACATTGAATCAAATGTTTACCCTTTGACATGATCTGGATTCTACAGGTTAGTAACTTGTAACCTCTGGAATGATTGCTTCAAATTTAGGGAAAGTGAACAAACTATCTATGAGGAACAGACAAATGAAAAAAACACCTTCCTTATGTGAAATAATTAGTGAACAATGACACTTAGGAAAGCATCTAAGGAAATCACTTTGAATCTGGTCTGAAAGCAGTCAGAAATGGTATCTGCACTTTTGAACAGATATGTTTAACAGCTCAAGTCATCAGTGGATGGTATAACGAGTCTTTGAAAGATCAATATGATGCCAAGAAACTGTTTCAGTAACAAGTGCTGGACATGACTAATTCCTCTGAGATAAAGATAAAAGTCTTGACTCTGAAGCGGACAACCAGAGTTTGATAGCAGCATACTGGGGTTGACATGGGAAGGGGTGCTAATCTCAGTGGTTGAAATCCAGTAAAGAAAAGGGCTCACACACAAGTGCAGCTTATGAAGGGCAGGACTTTAATTATGTTGCACAAGAAGGCATGAATGTCACTGACAGAGCTCATTGCAAGCTGACCCCATGCAGCACAACTGCTTAAGATCTGCAGGACACTACGGCTTACATTACAAAAAAAAAAAGTCCCCTATGCCCAGGGATGATTTTCTCCACTTCCACTTACCCCGGAGAGTAAAACAGCAAAACAGCTCAAATCTATGGGGTTTAACAGGGTCTATGACTGAGGCTCAATGTAGATGCAAGTACAGTTGTGTAACTTTCTCTTATCCATAACAGTAGATGCTCAAATACCTCGCTGCTGCAACAGCCTTTAAGCCGTACAAGTTGTGCCATGGCCAGGACACAACCTCCCAGCTTCCAAAAGCAATGTCTCCTTTCCACACCTTCACTCTTACTTCTGATTGGGCAGCGCTAAGGGGGAGGGGGTCAACAGTGAGAGTGAAGATTACTTCAGGACTTTGTTTTGCCCAAAGATTAAGAAAAGTATTCATCCGGAATCACCAAAACATGTAATAATTTTATAAACCAATAAATAACTTCATACAAAAATAGGGGGATAGAGGGTGGGCGCAGTTACTGCAGCAATGAGAGATTTTAACATATTCTGTTATGGGCAAATATAACTTGCATGACTGTAATATGTTCAGCACTCCCACTACTGTAGTAGCCTTTAAGCTATATGGGCCGATTACCAAAGCCTATCCAACCTAGGAGAACGAACTATATGCATTCAGGAGCCCCTGGAGAATGGCCCCAGCAAGGCCTGTCATGGATCTAGAAAAAGAAACCAATTTGCAATCCCTTGTAAAAACATATATAGACATCCATGTCGCTGCTTCTAGAATGCTTTGCGTCTACCCTTTTCTAATATGCCATTGAAGACAAGACTCTGGTAGAACTAAGCATTTATACTGCCTAGAAAGTACAGTTTTGTACCTACCATAAATGTCGATGTCCGATAGATATGCAACTGCAGTCCTGACATATGGGTTGTCCTGCCTCAGGCAGCCCTTCAGTCGGCCGGATTCCAAAGTCTGGGTCCGGCGTCGGCTGATGTCGCCTCCTCCCCGACGTCAGAGCGGCTGGGATATAAAAGCATCAGCGGACGCCATCTTCTTCAGTGTTTCTTGCCCCAGATGCCAGGTGCCCTCCAAGGAAGGCTAAATTTAGTGAATGGATAAAAATTCCAGACATACAAAACAGTAATAAACAGATACACCATAACAGATATCCCCAGCTAATTTGAAAAGGGGGAGTGGACCCTAAAAAAGAGAATTACAGAGGGGTAGGAGGGAGGGAAACCCTGACTGCAGTTGCATATCTATCGGACATCTACATTTATGGTAGGTACAAAACTGTACTATGTCCTTCAAGAATGCAACTGCAATCCTGACATATGGGTTGAATACCATAGCCAAGCTGGGGGTGGTAGGATCTAAGATAAGGATGGTGTAGCTAAAATGCCCTGCAGGACTGCAGAAGCAAAGCCTGCTCGGGATCTGGAATATAAAGGCAGGTTGTAATGGTTGGAAAATGTATGCACGGAGCTCCATGTAGCAGCTTCTAGAATGTCCTTTGTAGCCACCCCTCTTAGAAAAGCTGTGGAGGTGGCTGTAGCTCTGGTGGAGTGTGGCCTGATATTGGCTGCCACACCTTTTCCATGGAAAGAGTAGCAGAATCTGATGCAGTTTCCAATCCATTTTGAAACTGTTTGTTTGGAAATTGCCTTTCCTTGTACTCCAGCAGCGTAAGCTACAAATAACTGGTCAGACTTTCTGTTGGTCTTTGTTCTGTCCAAGTAGTAGCACAATTGCCTGTGTATGTCCAAAGTGTGCAGAAGCTTTTCTCCTTTATTTTGAGGATTGGGAAAGAAAGTAGGCAGGTGAATTGCTTGATTTAGAGAAACTCTGGATATCACTTTTGGCATGAATGAAGGATTGGTTCTTAAAGAGACTCTGTCCTGATGGAAAATTAGAAATGGAGGTACTGCCATGAGGGCCTGCATTTCCGAGACTCTTCTTGCAGAAGTAATTGCCAACAGGAAAACTGTTTTCCAGGAGAGAAATTGCAATTCTGAAGATGCTGCTGGCTCAAAAGGAGGAAGAGTTAATTTTTCCAAGATGAAGTTGAGGTCCCATGCAGGCACTGGTGGTTTTCTTGGAGGTTTAATATTTTTTATCCCTCTTAGAAACTGTCTTAGCAAAGGATGTGAAAACACAGGTGGATCATAGTTGTATTTTGCTGAAATTGCTGAAGCGTGTATTTTTATGGAGGAATATGAAAGGCCATTGTGAAGCATTTCTGCCAAGTATTCTAGTATCTGTGGGATGCTCATTACTGACGCATCCTGACCCTTGTTGGCATTCCAGATGTTGAATCTCTTCCATTTGGCTGAATAAGTTTTCCTGGTGGAAGGCCTGCGTGCTTCCAGTAAGATCTCTTGAACTTTTTTGAAGAGCGAGAGATAAGGGGAGAAGTCATGGAACCCTCCAAGCTGTCAGTTGCAATGTTTGCAGGTTGGGATGAACAGTCCTGTAATTGTGCTGAGTTATAAGCAGACGCCATTGAGGCAGGAGCCACGGCTTGGTGCGAGTTATGCTCCTTAGTAATGGATACCAGTGCTGTCTTGGCCAGTCTGGAGCTATCAAAATGCCTTTCGGTTGTTCTGCTTTTATCTTCAGTAACACCTTGGTCATTAATGGTAGAGGTGGAAATGCATAGATTGTTAGAGAATTCCAGCTGAAGGAGAGAGCATCCATTCTCCAGGCTTGAGGATGGTATGTCCTTGAGCAGAACTTCTTCAGATGATGATTGAGGTGTGAAGCAAATAGATCTATGTCCGGCCTTCCCCATGCATGAGTTATTTGTGAAAAAATGTCCGGATGCAACATCCATTCGTGCGGGTCCATAATGTTTCTGCTTAAACTGTCCGCCAGAACATTGTCCTTGCCTGGGACAAACTGGGATTGCAACTGTATGTTCAGTTTCAGGGACTTTTCCCAAAGAGTCATTGTTAGTCTGCAGAGGGGGTAAGAATGGGTGCCTCCCTGCTTGTTTATGTACCACATGACAGTGGTGTTGTCTGTCTTTATTAGCAGATGACCTTGCTGAAGAAATTTTCCAAAGGCCTCGATTGCATGAATCACTGCCAACATCTCCTTTTGATTGATGTGCAGATGCAATTCTCTGGCAGCCCATTGCCCTTGAATGCATCTGCCCTCCATGTGCGCCCCCCATCCATGATCTGAGGCATCTGTTGTAATGGTTTGGCTTGCTTGAGGTTTGTTGAAAGACATGCCTTTGTTTAGCTGGCCTGCTTGCGCCCACCACAAAAATTCTTTTTGTAGACATGGAATGAGTGGAATAATTGCTTCTAAGTTGTGGCTGTGTTGAGACCATAAACTTTTTAGGTACCATTGAAGTTTTCTCATGTGTAGTCTTGCCAGTGGAATCAGAAGAATGCAAGATGCCATGAAACCCAGGGCTTGCAGGATTTTCCTTGCAGTCATCTGGGTGTGCTTTGCTAGGCTTTTGAAGTAATCTGGTAATTGTTCTTGTTTTTCTTCTGTGAGGAAAGCCATTTGTGAGTTTGTGTCCAGTTTGGCTCCTAGAAAAATTATTTGTTGGGATGGCAGTAGTCTTGATTTTTGAATGTTGACTGGGTATCCCAAAGCCTGTAGTAAGTGAATGACATAGTCCAAGTGTCTTATCAAGGCTTGCTTGCTGTCCTTTTGTATAAGGCAGTCGTCCAGGTAAGGATATATTTGTATCCCCTGAAGTCTGCAATGTGCAATTACTGATGCCAGGCATTTCGTGAATACTCTGGGCGCAGTAAGATAAGCCAAAAGGCAATGCTGACAATTGATAATGCTCTGACCCTGCAAGAAATCTGAAGTATCTTCTGCAGCTGTGTCTGATTGGGACATGCAGGTATGCCTCCTTGAGGTCCAGAGTAACCAGCCAAGACCCTTTGCCCAGCATGGGAAGAAGTTGCTGTAACGTCAGCATTTTGAATTTTGGCACAATAAGAAAAGTGTTTAGAGCGGACAAGTCCAGTATAGGTCTCCATTGCTTTTCTTTTCTTGGAACAAGGAACAGTCTTGAGTAGAATCCCTGGCCTTGTTCCTGAGGAGGAACCTTTTCTATTGCTTTGATTTATAGTAGCTTTGAAACTTGTATGAGTGCCTCTGCCCTTTGATTTTGTGGCAGGTTTGGCATGCCTTGTCTTGTTGGTAAGGTATGGAAGTGGAACCTGTAACCTTTGTCTATTATGTCCAAAATCCATATGTCCTTTGTAAAAACGTGCCAATTTTTTGAAAATAAGGATAATTTTCCACCTAAAGGTGCTTCTCTTTGAGCCTTGGTCGGCGGTGTCAAAGTCAAGTCATTGTGATTGTCCCTGCGGAGCAGTAGAAGTCCCTGCGCCACTTCTCTGATTAGTTGGTTGCCATTGGCAGCCCCTGTAGGAGCCTCGGTATTGCCCTCTACCTCGAGCATGCCTGTTTTTTCCCCTTTGGAACTTGTCAGTGTCTGGAAAGGACCAATTATTCGAAGGCCAATTCCTACTGAACATTGGTGGCTGAACCTGGAGGAAATCTTTGACTGTTTGTACTGATTTAGCCTTTTCCTCAATTGATTTCAACACACCCTGTGCATTAGCACCAAATAGCTTGTCTTTTTCCAGAGGTGCATCTAGAAGCTTTACTTTAACATGATCTGGCAATGTCTGTTCTTTCAACCAAGCATGTCTACGTATGACAGCCCCTGTCATAGCTGCCCTACATGAAACTTCCAATGCATCATAACCACACTGAAGAAAATGATTGCTAACCTGCTGAGTATTATGAACCAAATCCTGCAAGGCCTTTCTATCTAAAGGCTCAGGAGAGGCTAACTTTTTCTGCAAATCATCCATCAAGAAATCCTGATACTGAAACATATGAAAAAGACAAGTGCCCTCATGGCAAGGGTGGATGAGGTATAAACTTTTTTACCCCACCTCTCCAGGGACCTAGATTCCCTGTCTGCGGGCAAAGGATTTTTGGCCGTGGAAGTGGCCACTCCTTTGGGCCCCTGAGAAATAGTTTCTAGATCAACAGAGTGGGCCTTAAAGAGATGTTTATGAGTTTCAGGAACCCTGTAATATCTGTCTAGCTTGACAGGAGCAGGAGGGAGAGAATCAGGAGAAGTACTGGAGTCTGAGAACACATCATCCAATACATCTAACACTGGGGGTATAGCTAAAGGCCTGTACTGGGGTAACTTAAGGAAGGTCCGAAGCCTTTTTCTGGAGTCGGAGAAATCCTGGCCCTGCCACTGAAAATGTTCTCTCATGGAGTGGAGAATTTCCCCGAAAGAAATATCCTCAGGAGGAGAGGCAGAGGGAATGGATTCATCAGCATCAGAATCCTCATAGGCTGGGAAGGATTCTTCCTGGGAATCTGAAAGGCCTGACTCACCAGAGGCTTCATCTGAGGAAAGGGAATCTGCCTGCTCAACCCTAGGCCTTTTGCTTGAAGGCAGCTGAGAACCTCTGTCTGGATGAGCCTGAGTGCCCCTGATTAAAGAAATTAGATCTGCAGCTAAAGTCATGATCTGTTCATCAGAAGTGGGACCCTGTGAAAAAGATTTAGGAGGGTGAGACTTAGCCTGGCTGGCAGCCTTAGCACGTGTGTAGGCCTTGATAGACACAGGAGGCCTAGCTGCCCCACGTGCTGGAGTAACTTTGTCCACCGGTATGGTGTCTGGCAAATCTTGGGCTTCGGTTTCAGGACTAAAATCAACAACCGGCACAGGGGTTTGTGCGGTAAAGCGGTGTCGTCGGCCTGGAGCGGTAGAATTACCGCCTCCAAAGAGACCGATGCACTCGCGGTAGGCTTTAGCGTGGTGTCGGAGGAAGTCGCGGGCCACGAATGTCGGTCCCGGTCCTTCCGTTTTTTTGGAAATATCTGCTGTTGGTTGTTCCGACGGCATGATATAGGAGTAAGTTTCCCAAAAAAAGTCTTCAGCAAATTCTGCCCGGCGCCTGTGTGCGCTTATTGAAGCAAGCACAGGCCAAGACGTCGTGGTCTGGGCAGAGGCAGGGAAGGCAGTAAGAATGGAAGTCCTTATGAGGTATTTGTTTACCACAAGACAAGCAATTATTAACTTTTGCAGTTTTATCTGACATCGGCTGGGGCAAGAAAAGGTTCCCCAACGGGGTACTTAGCTTTTTGATGACTTCGGATCTGAAAACACAGGAGCTGGCCGACCGGCACTTGCGAACTGCTTCTGCTTCGGGCACCGCGCGGCAAGAAAGACTGAAGAAGATGGCGTCCGCTGATGCTTACCCCAGCCGCGCTGACGTCGGGGAGGAGGCGACAGCCGACACCGGACCCAGACTTTGGAATCCGGCCGACCGAAGGGCTGCCTGAGGCAGGACAACCCATATGTCAGAACTGCAGTTGCATTCTTGAAGGACATCTGGTTTTACCATGGTGGAGAAAATAAAAGGCAATAGCTGAGAACAACCACCTATAAAGTGTGTTTTGACATGGCTGTCCTTTCTTTGTACCAGTGTAACAAAAAGGAAGTTATGTACTCACCATAACGTTCCATGTGAGTTTATCTCGCCTTTATTCTCACTGATTGGTTCGAAGCCAATCCTCGGCTCCGCCGTGGCTGATAGCAAAGCTCAAGGTTTGCCAGTAGCTCGAGACCAAGTCCCTTATCCCATGATGCACTGCTGGAATTACTTCAGATCTTGTTTGCTGCGTGTACATATACCCCTGTAAGGGGAGCACTCCCCAAGAAGGAAGAAGTATTGAACAACCTGGATGATACTAGCCTCTGGGTCAACTGTCAGTCAGGAGGGGGATGGAGGGAGGGACGTGAGAAAGGAGAGATAAACAACTCACATGGAACGTTATGGTGAGTACATAACTTCTTTACGTGAAGTTGTTAAATCTCGCTGTTTATTCTCACTGATGGGTAGTGTTCCTAGCACCCGCAATCCTGCGTGGTTCATGGGAGTACATTTTTCAGGACCGTGGAACCAAAAGACCTGCCTCTGGAAGCCTTATCTACTTTGTAATGAGTGATAAAGGCACGAGGCTTAGACCAAGTGGCTGCAGCACAAATGTTGTCAAGGGGCAATTTAGCTTGAAAGGCAGAAGACGTAGAAACGGCTCTGGTTGAATGAGCCTTTGCTTTGTGTGGCAAAGGTAGGTTAGCATTTACATGAACAAATGAGATACAATCCGATAACCATTTTGAAAGGGTTGTTTTAGCCACTGGTCCACCTTTTCTGGCCTAAGAAAAGGATGCAAAGAGTTGATCTGATTTTCTAATATCCTTAGTTCTATCAAGATAAAATCTGAGCTGTGTATGTCAAGTTTGTGCAGCATGTATTCCAATTTGTTGGAATGGTTGGGAAAAAAAGACTGGCAACTCAATGGCCTGATTGATATTGGACTCTGAACAGACTTTAGGCAAAAAGGAGGGTTTTTTTGAGAGATACTCTATCAGCATGGAAAATTCATATAAGGAGGTCTGATAGATAATGCTTGAAGTTATGACACACTGCGAGCAGAAGTAATTGCCACTAGAAAAAATAGTTTTCCAGGACAAAAATCTGAGATCACAAGATGATGATGGTTCGAAGGGGGAAAGAATTATTGAGACAGCATAAAATTCAAGTTGCAGGGAGAATAAGGGATTTTGACAGGAGGTCTCATGTGAAAAACACCTTTGAGAAAAACCTTAGATAACTTATGGGCTATAATATTTAACCCATCGAATCCAAGGTGGAAATTTAATATGGCGGCTAACTGAACCCGAACTGTGGCAGCTGCTGCTCTTTCCTTAAAAATCATAGTCAAAAACTCTAAAATGGATGACAAAGGAGCTCGGAAAGGGTCAATTTTTTTGTATATTGGCCCAAATGGAGAACCTTTTCCACTTACTGCGATATAGTTTTCTGGTGGATAGCTTATGAGAAGACAACAGAATTTGTCTTGTGTCATCACAGTGAATGAAGCCTGGCTATTTGGGGAAGTGGATCAGCCAAGCAGTCAGCTTTGGAGACTGCAATGAGGGATGGAGGTCCCCTGACAGGTGCGTCAGGAGGTCTGGACCTGAGTCCAGGATCCATGGATCCTCCAGCAGATGATGGTGAAGAAAAGGGAACCAAATCTGTTGAGGCCAATGGGGGGCTATGAGGATTAACAGTCCTTCCCAGCGATTTTGCCTTCTGTAAAAACCTGGGTATCAATGGAATTGGAGGGAATGCATAGAGACCACCAGGAAACCAAATCATGTACGAGTGTGTCTCTTGGGGGATGTCCCAGAGGTGGTATTAGGTAAAAGTAGCTTCTGCATTTGGTATTGATGTGACTGGCAAAGAGGTTGCAGCAAGGCTGGCCCCATTTGCGGAAAATCATGTCTGCAACGTGTTGGTTGAAATACCACTCGTAAGGCAACAAGATTGCCTCTCAGCTTGTCCGCAATCACATCGGATTTCCCTGGAATGTGTGTTGCTAACAGAAAACGCTGGGATGACACAGCCCATTGCCATACCTTGAGGACTTCTCGACAAAGGGGATAAGACTTGTTTCTGCCTTGTTTGTTCACGTACCAGACCACTGACATGTCGGTCTGAATTGCAATTGTCCCTAGAGGCAGAGAGTCCTGGAAGTACTGCAACGCCAGAAGTAGTGCTCTCAACTCCAGAACACTGATATGCAGATGTAATTCTTGATCCATCCATGTGCCTTGGGCAGTCTTTCCCTGAAAATGCCCCCCCCCACCACCCTATCAGGGAAGTGTCCGTGGTCACAGTGGCTATTGGGCGGGGCACAAAGGGTCTTCCTATCGTGACATGAATAGACGTCAACCACCACCGAAGGTCTGTCTTGCAAGAATTTGTGATGACAATCATATGCTTCATTGGTAATTTCTGGTAAGACCATTGAGCGAACAGGAGCCATTGACGAATTTGCATATGCATCCTTGCGAGTGGAATGGCTAGAATTGCTGTCGCCATCAAACCTAGTACCTTCAAGACCTCTGCGGCTGTAGCTCTGTTCTTTGACACCAATGAGTTGACGTGTTGGCAAAGAAGTGAGACCCTTTTGACTGGAAGACAGAGTGGTGGTTGAGGTATCCAACTCTGCTCCTATAAAGACGGTATGCTGCGATGGCGACAAGGCAGACTTTTCGAAGTTGACTAATACCAAAGTGGTGGCAGAGTGTCAGAGTAGATTGTGTTGCCTGAATCAATTGATGCCTGGTGGTAGCAGTGAGGAGCCAATTGTCTAGACATGGAAACACCTGGAATCCTAGACGGCTCAGGTGAGCCGTGACCACTGCCATGCATTTGGTGAACACTCTGGGGCTGTAGTGAGACCAAAGGGCAGGGCTCGAAACTGGTAGTGACTGGCTCCCAGCCAGAAATGCAGGTGATCTCTGGAGTGTCTATCCATCTTTATGTGGTAGTACGTGTCCTTGAGATCGATGGACCACATTCCAATGGCCTTTCCCTAGAACGAAGAATGGCCTGAAGCATGACCATTCGGAACTTCTCTCTTTTTTTTTTTTTTTACAAATTGGTGGAGTCTGCTGAGGTCCAAGATAGGTCTCCAGTCCCCTGTTTTCTTTGGAACCAAAAAGAATCTTGAGTAAGTTCCGAATCTAACTTGGTCTGCTGGACTGGCTGGATGACTCTTTCTAGCAACTGGCGGACCTCTATAATTGCTTGTTCCCTGAGACTGGGTGGAACATCTGGGATTCTGTTTACAGGAGTGGGAGGAGAAGAAAATGGTATGAAATACCCTCTGGAAATGATGTTTTGTACCCAGGTATCGGATGTTATGCTTAGCCAGGTTTCTGGGGGAAAAGATAAGAGACCCTCGACTGCCTCCAGAGCCGGACAGCCGGGTCTCCTTTCAGGAGCGCTGGTAGGACTGACCAGAGAACTGGCCTCTGTCACTCTGCTGTTGTGAACCCTAATGCCTCGCGTGCAGCGTCTTCCATTATAACCCTCTCCTCTGCCTCTAGAGGGGGTTTCTCCACATGTGTTCTGAAAGACTCCCTGTGCTTTTCAGAACCACATCTTTCCGCCCTTAGGGCCCTTGGGATAGGGGTAGAAAAATGGACTCCAACTGCAGTGTCTTGCCTTCCTGCTCACACCTAGTTAAGAGTTTCCTTTACCTTGGGCCCAAACAGGGATGAGCCATCAAATGGGGTGCTGATAAAGGAAGACTTGAAAGGCTCTGCGAAGGAACAGACGCATCCAGGCTTGTCTACGCAGAGCAATGCCTGAACTAGAGTGGCTCTACTCGAACCATCAGCTGCATAAGATATGAGATGCATGGACGAGTTCACAATCGAGTTTAGGGTAGCGAGCTGTGTGTTAAAATAGTCGGCAACCCCTGCACCTACCATACCCTGGAGAGTATCCCCCAGCTCTTTTAGGAGATCTCTTTGTAGTCTTGTAAAATGGGTTAAATAGATCAGTGATCAAAGGGAAAAGGTCGAACTAAACATGCGTTTCCCCTATCTATCCATGATCCTAGAATCTCTGTTAGGAGGCTGGATAGATGAGGACATCTCAGATGTTTCCTTTTTGGTGGCTGCAGCCACCACCATGGCATCAACAGGCACTCCCTTGGTCAAAAAGGCTTTGTCCATTGGGGCAGAGATGAATTTGTCTTCCAAGGGACAGGTTCCATGGCCTCTGGAGACTCTGACGCCTTATGAGAGATCAGCTCCATGAGCTCATCGTAAGGCGGAAACACCCAAGAAGTAGAAGGTTGAGACCTGAAAGCCTTCAAGAGCACTGACTCATCTTCAGTATGGCTTTTGGACTGCCAACCGCCCCTCTGATTAAGGAGATACTCAGAGGGGGATCGAGGGGACCCTTCTGACTCATCCAAGTCAGTGTCAGATGTCAGAGACTCCTGTGGGGAGTCCAAGTCCTTCCTCTTGCACAGTCTCTTCCTGGGTACTTCCTAGTGGGGGGATCTGGAGAGGTCTCAGATCATCAGGGGGCACCCTGTGGGGCTACTTAAGGCTCAGGGTCTTTACGCTTGGATGGACCGGTAGAAGCAGAAGCGGACACAGGTGCTTGAGGGGAGGAGGAAGCCAGACCTGATGCTGATGTCTTTGGAGACAGGACTCTCCTTGTGGCATGGAACACACCATGGCTCCGACGAGAAGGGGTAGACGCATCTGAAGGGACCGTCCGATACTCCCGCACCGAGACCATGGGCTCCGAGCCCGAGGCAGGAGCCGAGCTCATCCAAGCCGAAGCCCCGAGAGGAAGAGTTAGCACCGACAAATTGGTATGACTATCCTCCCTGGACCCGACAGGAGAGTGTCGGCTCCTAGAGTCCCTGGTCGGCACAGAGGACATCCAAGTAGATGGAACCATTAACACCGGTGCAGGTCTCGGCTCCACAGGCTCAACAACCATCAGGTCAGGCTCCT
The DNA here is from genome assembly GCF_019279795.1 of Protopterus annectens. Taxonomy (NCBI): domain Eukaryota; kingdom Metazoa; phylum Chordata; order Ceratodontiformes; family Protopteridae; genus Protopterus; species Protopterus annectens. Next base: position 1,736,031,319 of record NC_056725.1, on the reverse strand, counting down.
TCAGCTCCGAAAGAACAGTACGGCTTGGAGGAGTAGTCAAGTCTGGATTAATGGTCTTCGTCTCTGATGAAGGCGTCGGAGCTGACAATTTAGCAAGGCCTGGTGCCCGTAAAAGCTTCTGCACTAACCGGTCCATATCCATATCTGATAGGCTGACAGAAGACTTCGAGGAGTACACCGAGGGATCTGATTGAAGCAGAACAGATGAGGGAATCTCAGAGACCGGCTCCAAAGCTGTGAGCTGGCTCCGAACAGAAGGGACACTCCGTTCCGAGGACAGTGGAACCGATGACCCTACATCCTCCATTTTTTTTAGACTTTTTGGATGCTTTTGAGTCACCTGAAGACTTGAAAGACTTCGAGGATCTACTAGCACCATCCTGGTCACCCAGCGCATCGGAGAAAGGGTGCTGAAGTAAACTCCTATCCACTAATTTCCTCCACTTCTCTAAAAGTACCCTGGAAGAGAAGGAGTGACAGATACTGCAAGAGTCTTGGAGGTGTTTAGCCCCCAGACAATAAACACATTTAACATTGCCAGTCAGTGACTGACATTTTTGTCCACAATCCGGACATTTTTTGAAGCCAGATTTAGAATGTGGCTTCTCCTTCTCATCAGACATCTCTATTATCAATTTAAACAATTTTAAACAATTGAAACAACGCACAAGAAATTATCTACCAAAGTACTCCTAAGCATGTGGTTAAACACAAGGTCAACTCTTAGGCCAACACTATAGAAAAACAGAAGCCAATACAGAGACTTAGTTTTAGATAAGTGCCAAGTCTAAAACTACAGAGATTATATATATATATATATATATATATATATATATATATATATATGTATCTATATCTATATAAAATCTCTGTAGTTTTATATATCTATATACACACACTATCCTATCAAGAAGTTAAGAAAAAAAAGTTTTTAAACTTGCAAATAGATGAATCTATCGATTAATAATGGTCCGAGCTATCTGGAACACAGATCTGTGCTGCGGAAAACTAGATCGGAGGTAATTCCAACAGTGCATCATGGGATAAGGGGCTTGGTCTCAAGCTACTGGCAAACTTTGAGCTTTGCTATCGGCCGTGTTGGAGCCGAGGATCGGCTCCGAACCTATCAGTGAGAATAAATGGCGAGATTTAACAACTTCACATTGGCTGATTAGCTTTTCTAACGAACTTCATTCTGTCAAGATACTACCTATCTGCCTGCACATGTCCCGAGTATGCAGAAATCTTTCCCCTGGTTCTGAGGATATGGCTAAAACACTGGGAGACTGATGGTTTAATTCAAAGTACTAAACAGCTTTGGGTATGAAAGAGGGACTTGTTCTTTATACAGCCTTATCTCTATGGAAGATGGGAGACCAGGAAGGATTCACACATCACAAGGGATAATTGGGCTAGGCTTAAAATGGCTCAGAAGGGCAGTTAGCTTAGTATGAACCTATGAACAGACAGGTACTTTATTGTAGCCAGTGATGCATTTGCATTTAATTTAAGGGTTGGGAGGGTGGCCTAATGGTGAAGGTATGTGCCTTACAAACACAAGGTGCAGGGTTTGAGTCTCACAAGGGATAATTGGCTAAGCTTAAAACGTAATAAATTGAATTTTTTTATCCAGAACAAGTTTTTCGCGACTTTGTAGCTTCTTTTTGGAGGATTACTAGTTGTGTTTATAGCTACAACCAGATTTTTGTAAGCTTAAAACGTCTCGAAAGGTTAGCTAGCTTAGTACTAACATATGAACCTATGAGAACCTGCATTTAAGAATCTCTTCTTGCAGATGTCACAGCAATGAGCAAAACAGTTTTCCATGTAATGAAGCTCGTCTGCTTGATGAGATGCTTAAATGGAGACATGATTAGCTTTTCTAGCACCAAGTTAAGATCTCAGGAAGGACTGCCATGTTTATGAGGAGGTGTCAGGTGGAAAACTCCCTTAAGAAATGGCCCCTAAAGACACAGAAGTTGAACATCCATGGACACACATGCTGAAAAGGACAAAAAATGCACCATGATAGAGCAGTAACAGAAGCCAAAGGACAGTAACTTACACAAACATTTGAGCATCAGTGGTACACAATCCCCAACAGCAACCTGGTTACTGGCTATACATTAACCAGAAAATATTTTCTCATTTGCCAATATAATATTTCCTAAGTAGCAGGTTTTCTTTGCCTCCTTTAATACCTGCTGCACATCCTCTGGAAAAAGGTATTTTAAAAGGAATTCAAATTGAGCTTCTCTCTCAACCAGCAAATTAAAAAGAACAGAGGTCCTTTAAATGTAGGAACATCCAGCTAAGAATCAGGACATCTAATTAACAAAACCTGAAAAGAAAAATAGCACACATTATTCTCACTTCCAGTACAAATGTGGGACACTAAGCAGAAGGTGCAGACTTCATTGAATTGTACAACAAAGTTCTAACACACTAGATCATTTATTTTTGCTTAAGAAAAGCTATGTGAACTTTTTTTTTGTAATTGTTGTCACTAGTACGTTTTTCGTGTAGTGTGGCTGTGTACTAAATTTCAAAAATAAAAAAAATTGTGGGAAGGGGTAAAATCAAGCCTGAAAACCGGGACATGCCTCCGACAATATGTATATCCTGAGCAAGAGTAAATCAGGCCTGTAAACAGAATGATTCTCTTAAATAGGGACAGTTGACAGGTCTACCAGGCAAGTCAGCTGAAAATATTTTGAGACCGGGATGAGTCACTCCCTGACTTGTGTGATTAGTTACAGTTTGTGAGTAAGCCTCCTCTAAATTTCCCCTTGACCAGTTCCATTAGAAGGGAGGACCACTGTTGCCAGAGCCAAAAGAAGGTCCACTCCAACGATCTCTGGGGAATCTTTCTGAATCTTCAGAATTACCCTGGATATTAGTGGAATGACAGGAACATACCTGGCCAAGGAAATGAAAACGCATCAGTTTTCCAGGCATGGCTGCAAGGAGTCCAAAAAAAAAATATCCTCAGTTATATGCTTTGAAAGGAGGATAATAGAATTATTTGTTGAGTTTCCCATAACTGGATAGATTCTTAAAAGATATCCATTAAAATTTCCTTTTCTGAGGTTCTGACCGAGTCATGTTCAGCTCATCTGCTACAGTGTCTTACTCTGAAGGGATGCAGGACGGAGACCGGGCCACAGTGTCTTGCTCTGAAGGGATGCAGGAGAGAGGCCAGGAGGATAAAGTCATGCTGTACTTCAAATGTCCCAGGTCATCACAGCCAGCTTGCAAAGAGGGTAAGATCTGGAGTCCCCTTACTTATGTACCACATCATTGGGGTACTGCCTGCTTTCACCTGCAAGGGTTCTGGTGACCACAGGAGATGAAATTCTGTAGTATGGATGACCGCTAACAGCTCTTTAAATCTAATGTGCTTTGGCCCGTCTTCGGTGTTCCGAAGGACATGCACTTCTACACTCACTGAAAATGCATAAGAAGAAGTTATGTACTCACCATAACGCTCCATGCTTGTTGCCCTTGATCTCGCCTTCCTTCTTGCTGGTTGGGTTCGGAGCCAATCCTCCGCTCGGCTTCATTCTAAAGCTCGAGAGCTTCCACTGGCTCGAGGCTAGACCCTATCCCAACATGCCTAGCAAGAGTAACCCAGATCTTGTTTGTGATAACCCATAACACTAGACTATATAAATCTAGGTAGACATGTATTTAATATATATATATATATATATATATATATATATATATATATATATATATATATATATATATATACACATACATACATATACACACACAAAAACATATATACATGTCCCGCCAAGATAGTAGTAAAAGGGTCTCCAAGTCCATCCAACCCATAAGGCAGGAAGGGAATCACAGCCTATGTAGCCAAATGACGGATAATTCCTCTCGATCTTCCAGGAAGAGGGAAGGAGGGTGGGATGCAAGGAAGGAATGCGAGATGAAGGGCAACAAACATGGAACGTTATGATGAGTGCATAACTTCTTTATGTTATGTTGACCCTATCTCGCCTTCATTCTTGCTGGTTGGGATTGCATCCCCAGCACCTTCTTCTTGGGTGGCTCAATGGAACAGACTCTTCTAGCGGAGGTAAAGGTAGTTAAGAAAACAGTTTTCCATGTCAAGAATTTCAGAGAACAAGTAGCAGCCGGTTCGAAAGGAGGGAGAATCAAGGCAGCGAGAACTAAGTTTAGACCCCAATGAGGAGGTGGTTCTCTTACTGGAGGGTCTCAGGATAATAATACCCTTTAGGAAAGCTTTGCATAACCTGTGGGACATAACGTTTGAACCCATTTCTCGGACATGAAAATTAGAAATCACAGCCAGCTGAATTCGGATAGTTGACATCGCTGCCCCTTGGTTAAAGGCTTCAGTGAGAAATTAGAGTATCTTTGAAATAGGTGCAGTAAAGGGGTCAATACTATTTTTGGCTGCCCAACAAAAGAACCCCTTCCATTTGCTAGCATAAAGTTTTCTCGTTGAGGATTTGTGAGAGGAAATTAAAATAGGTTGTACTGCTGGGGAGATGTCAGGAAGCCTGGCTAAGATGGGAGGTGGAGAAAAGTACAGTTTTGTACCTACCATAAATGTAGATGTCCGATAGGCATGCATCTGCAGTCCTTACAAATGGGGTTGTCCTGTCCAAAGTCTGGGTCTGGCCTCGGCTGGTGTCGCACTTCACCAGACGTCATAGCTGCAGTTCTTCGGGTATAAAGGCATCAGCCGACGCCATTTTCCTCAGTGTTTCTTGCCCCAGATGCCAGGTGCCCTCTAGGAAGGCTAAATTTGGATAAATGCAAATGGTTCCAAATAGTAGAGAGCAAACAAAAAATAAGCATGTATGTACATATATACAAACAAATACACCATAATAGATTCCCCCAGCCAGCTACAAGATGGGCAAATACCCTAGGAGTACCACAGAAGGGAAGGAGGGTGGGTAATCCTGACTGCAGATGCATGCCTATCGGACATCTACATTTATGGTAGGTACAAAACTCTACTATGTCCTTCAAGGATGCATCTGCAGTCCTTACAAATGGGTAGAATACCATAGCCAAACTGGGGGAGGAGGAGAAATAAGATTATGGTGTAGTTAAGATCCCTTGCAAAACAGCAGTGGCAAAACCTGCTCGGGATCTGGAGTATAAAGGTAAATTAAAATGCTTGGCAAATGTATGCACGGAGCTCCAAGTAGCAGACTCTAAAATGTCTTTGGTAGCCACTCCTCGTAAAAAAGCTGTGGTAGTGGCTGTAGCCCTTGTAGAGTGAGGCCTGATGTTTTCTGGAGTTTTCTTCCCATGGTAGGAGTAACAAAATCTAATGCAATTTCCTATCCACTTAGAGATTGTCTGTTTTGAAATTGCTTTTCCTTCCATTCCTGTTGCATATGCTACCAGTAGCTGGTCAGTTTTTCTGTTGCTCTTGGTCCTGTCCAGGTAGTAACGTAATTGTCTATGTACATCCAAGGTATGCAACAGTCTTTCTCCCCTGTTCTGTGGGTTGGGGAAGAACGTAGGTAGGTGGATAGCTTGATTTAAAGATACCCTGGAGACCACCTTTGGCATAAAAGTAGGATTAGTTCTCATGGACACACTATCTTGATGGAAGATCAGGAAGGGCTGTACTGCCATTAATGCCTGTAGCTCAGATACCCTTCTTGCTGAAGTGATTGCAAGCAGGAAAGCAGTTTTCCATGATAAGTATTGTAATTCTGCTGTTGCTGCTGGTTCGAAAGGAGGGAGTGTCAACTTTTCTAGCACAAAGTTCAAGTCCCATGCTGGCAATGGTGGCTTCCTAGGTGGTTTTACATTTTTAATTCCTCTCAGAAACTGCCTGAGCAGAGGATGTGAGAAGACTGGAGGGTCCAAGTTGTATTCTCATGAAATAGCTGATGCATGAATCTTAATGGAAGAATAGGACAGGCCGTTGTGGAAGAGCACTGCCAAGTATTCCAGGATGTTAGCTATGTTTACCAGTGACACATTCTCTCCTTTTGCTGTACTCCAAATGAGATATCTTTTCCATTTTGCTGAATAATTTTTTCTTGTTGAGGGTCTGCGAGCCTCCAAGATAATGTCTTTAACCCTTTGAGATAAATCTGGGTTATTTGGTCTTATGCAATGTTCCAGGCAGCCAGCTGCAGTGTTTTCAGGTTTGGGTGCAGGGTTTTGAAGTTGTTCTGTGTTAACAGCATGGGAACTAGGGGCAGAGGCCATATTTGTTCCCGAGACATACTCCTCAGTAATGGGTACCAATGTTGCCTTGGCCAGTCTGGAGCTATCAGGATGATCCTTGGACGGTCTTCTTTGATCTTCAGTAGCACCTTGTGCATCAAAGAAAGAGGTGGGAATGCATATGCTGTCAGGTTTTTCCAACTGAAAGATAGGGAGTCCACTTTCCAAGCAAGTGGGTGGTACGTCCTTGTGCAGAATTTTTTCAGTTGGTGATTGTGTGGGGATGCAAATAAGTCTATTTCTGGTAGTCCCCATTTCCCTGTAATGGTTTTGAAGATGTCCGGATGCAGCATCCATTCGTGGGCATCCATGGTAGTTCTGCTTAGGATGTCTGCTAGTATATTTTCTTTTCCTGGTACAAAAATTGCTTGTAACTGAATGTTGAAACTCAGTGCCACATTCCAGAGGTCCATTGCCATCCGGCATAGAGGGTATGAATGTGTGCCTCCCTGTTTGTTGATGTACCACATAACTGTGGTGTTGTCCGTCCTTATCAGCAGTTGACCCTGTCGAAGAAATGGTCTGAATGCCTGAATTGCCAGTTTTACTGCCAGCATTTCCTTTTGATTTATGTGTAGGTGCAGCTGGTCTTGAGTCCATAAGCCTTGTATGCACTTGTCCAGCATGTGTGCCCCCCAACCGAGGTCTGAAGCGTCTTTTGTGATGGTCTGGCTTGGTTGAGTGCTGTGGAAGGGCAGTCCCTTGTTTGTTTGACAGGCCTGAGCCCACCATTGGAATTCTTGCTTCAGGCATGGAATTATTGGAATTTGGGTTTCTAGGCTGTGCTTATGTTGAGACCATAAATTCCTTAGGTACCACTGTAACTTTCTCATATGTAGTCTGGCATGTGGAATCAATATTATGCAGGATGCCATGTAACCGAGAGCTTGCAGGACTTTTCTTGCTGTTAGCTGGTTCTGCTTTGTTAATGCCATGAAGTAGAAAGGGAGTTGTTCCTGTTTTTCTACTGTCAGGAATGCCATTTGTTTTGATGTGTCCAGATCTGCACCCAAGAAGGTTATCCTTTGGGATGGTATCAGCCTTGACTTTTTTATATTGACTGTGTAATCCCAGGGCTTGTAGTAGATGAATGACCCTTTGCAAATCTTTTGTTAATTTGTTCTTGTTGTCGGCTTGTAACAGGCAGTCGTCCAGGTAAGGGTAAATTTGAATTCCCTGGAGCCTGCAATGAGCAATTACTGATTCCAGGCATTTCGTGAATACTCTGAGCGCAGTAGATAAGCCAAAGGGCAATGCTGAGAATTGATAATGCTCTGATCCTGCAAGAAATCTGAGGTATCTTCTGCAATTTGGTCGTATGGGGACGCGCAGGTATGCCTCCTTGAGATCTAGAGTTACCAGCCAAGACTCCTTGCCCAGCATGGGAAGGAGCTGCTGTAGGGTCAGCATTTTGAATTTTGGAACAATGAGGTATGTGTTTAAAGCGGACAGGTCGAGAATAGGCCTCCATTGGTTTTCTTTTCTTGGTACCAGGAAGAGTCTGCAGTAAAATCCTTGCCCTTGTTCCATAGATGGTACCCTTTCTACAGCTCTCATCCTTAGTAAGCGAGTTATTTGTTCTAGAGCTTCTGTCTTCTGATTTGGAGGCAGGTTTGGCATTCCTCTCTTCCTTGGTAGAGTATGGAAGTGAAACCTGTAACCTTGGTCTATTGTCTGTAAAATCCATTTGTCTCCTGTGATGTAATGCCAGTTTACTGAAAATAAGGCTAGCTTCCCGCCTAAGGGTGCCTCTAGTTGTTCCCTGGTAGGCGGTGCCAGAGCCAAGTCACTGTGATTGTCCTGTGGAAGTGGTGGTGGTGGCTGGATCTGTGGCTGTACCTCGCTGGTTGTTAGCCTGCCACTGTCGTCCCCTGTAGGCACCTCTGGATTGACCCCTGCCTCTTGAGCGTCTATTCCTGCCTCTCGGAGCTCTGGAGGTGTCTGGAAAGGACCAATTCTTGGAAGGCCAGTTCCTGCTAAACCTTGGAGGCCGGACCTGCAAGAAATCCTTGACTGTCTGGACAGATTTTGCTTTCTCTTCCACCTTCTTCAGCACCTGCTGTGCAGGGAGCCAAACAAATTGAGCTTATCCATGGGAGCATCTAGGAGCTTTGATTTAACATGGTCTGGTAAGGACTGTTCTTTTAACCATGCATGTCTTCTGATCACTGTGCCAGTCATGGCTGATCTAAAGGAAGCCTCCAGTGCATCATAGCCGCATTTTAAGGAATGATTACTGACCTGCTGAATGTTATGTACCATTTCCTGTACAGATTTTTTGTCTAATGGTTCATCCGAGGACAGTTTTTTAGTTAACTGGTCTAACAAATTCCTGATACTGAATCATGTGGAATTGACAGTTCAAGGCCCTAGCTGAAAGAGTAGCATAAGTGTAAACTTTTTTACCGCATCTCTCTAAGGCCCTAGATTCCCTTTCAGAGGGGAGGGGGTTTTTGGTAGAGGTACCTGCTACAGCCTTGGGTCCCTGGGAGATAGTTTCGGGATCTGCAAAAGGGGCCTTATACAAATGATAATGTGTGTCCGGAACCCTGTAGTACCTATCGGCCTTAGCAGGGGCCGGAGGAAGAGAATCAGGAGCAGTACAAGCATCACTGAAAGCATCATCCACAACAGTAAGTACTGGAGGAATGGCTAAAGGCCTATGCTGTGGCAAATGCAAAAAGGTTCTAAGCCTTTTCCTAGAGTCTGAAAAATCCTGGCCCTGCCATTGGAATTGTTCCCTCATAGCATGCAAGGTTTCCCCAAAAGAAAATTCCTCAGGCGGAGAGGCAGAAGGAATTGACTCTTCTGCATCAGAGTCCTCATAAGGAGAAAAAGGTACCTCTGGAGGGTTTGAATTATCTGATTCATCAGAGGAGCCATCTGAAGAAACTGGCTCAGGGGGCTCTACTCTAGTCCTCTTCTCTGGAGGTGGGTGAGAGGCCCTGTCTGGATGTGGTTGGGATCCCCGGATCAAAGAAATGAGATCCTCCGCTAGACTAAGCATTTGTGAACTAGAACTGGGCCTGTGAGAGGGGGTCTTAGCAGGCACAGTTTTGGTAGTTTTTGCTGCTTTAGCCCTGGCAAAGGCCTTAATCGACATGGATGCAGGAGGCCTAGCAGCTCCACGTGCAGGGGTAGAAATATCCAAAGGGATAGTATCCGATAAATCCAGTGAACCTGCAAGCAGGTGGGATTTCAGTAGCAGATTCAGCCAAGCTGGATGAGGCCTCGGTAAGTGGCAAGCTTTCGGCCGAAGGAAGAACCGTGGAATCAGTTTCAACCGAAACTGAGACACTCGCGGTTGGTTTAACCGCGGTTTCGGCCGAAACCGCGGACTGCGAGTGTCGGTCCTTTTCCTTGCGTTTTTTAGAAATTTGCACAGTCGGAGTATCCGACGGCATAATGTAAGCAAAAGCGGAGCCGAAAAGCTCTTCAGCAAATTCAGACCGACGTCTAAGCGTTCGTCGGTTGAAAGAAGCACAGGCTAGACAAGCTGCTACGTCGTGGTCTGGGCCTAAGCAAGGTAAGCAGTAAGAGTGGAAATCTTTATGAGGTATTTGTTTCCCACAATTTAAACAGTTATTCACTTTTTCTGACATCGGCTGAGGCAAGAAAGAGTCCCCAACGGGGTACTTAGCTTTTTAGAAGTCTTCGGTACTTGTAGTAGTAATCTCTGGTTCTGACCGACCGGCACTTGCGAACAGCTTCTGCTTCGGGCGCCACGCGGCAAGAAAGACTGAGGAAAATGGCGTCGGCTGATGCCTTTATACCCGAAGAACTGCAGCTATGACGTCGGGTGAAGTGCGACACCAGCCGAGGCCAGACCCAGACTTTGGAATCCGGCCGACCGAAGGGCTGCCTGACGACAGGACAACCCCATTTGTAAGGACTGCAGATGCATCCTTGAAGGACATCCAAGCTGTGAGCTTGAGGGTCTGTATGGAAGGATGGAGAGTACCCGACTTGATGCACCAGATCTGGAACAGGGTCCAGGATCCAAGGCTCCTCCTGGAGATGGGGCCATAGGAAGGGGAACCATATTTGACTAGGCCAGTAAGGGGCAATGAGGATTAGTTTGCAATCCAACGATTTTGCTTTCTGAAGAACCTTTGGTATTAGAGGAAAAGGTGGAAAGGCATAAAGAAGTCCTGGGGGCCAATCAGGAAAAAATACCTCCTTGGGTGACAGCCGCAGTGGGGGGACTGGGGCAAAGTAGTTGCTGCATTTGGTATTGATGGAGGTGGCAAAAAGGTCACAACAAGGCTGGCCCCACTTGCGAAACATTTGGTTCACAACTTCCTGTTTCAGGGACCACTAGAGAGGCATCAGGACAGCCCTGCTGAGCTTGTCTGCTATCACGTTGGATTTCTCTGGAATGTGCATCGCAATCAGAAAGCGTGGAGAAGACACTACCTACTGCCATACTCAGGGCCTCTCAACACAAGGGGTAAGATCTGGTTCCACCTTGCTTATTGATGTACCATACTACCGACATGTCTGTTTGAATTGTAACCGTCCCCGTAGGTAGAGAGCCCTGGAGTGCTTGCAATGCCAGCAGCACCGCTCTCATCTCTAAGACATTGATGTGCAAGTTGTATTCGTGTTGTTGCCAAGCTCCTTGAACAGTCTGTCCCAGATAATACCCCCCCCACCCTATCTGGGAAACGTCCGTGGTCACTGCGGCTACTGGTTGGAAAGGATGAACGGCCTTGCCTATCGTCACCTGTGCAGACTGAAGTCATCAACTTAGTTATTTCTTGAATGTCTCCGTGATGCGAATTTCATGCGACATGGGTAGTCCTTGCATGGACCATCTAGCAAATAGGAGCCACTGTAATATCCTCATGTAGAAGTGCGCCAAGGGAACCAGTGTTATTGCTGCCGCCATTGAACCCAGGACTTTGAGAACAAATCTTGCTTGAATCTTTTTCCTCTGGATTAAGATTGAAACCTGAGGTCGAATGGTTGACCTGAGGTCGAATGGTTGACATCCTCTCCTATCTCTTGTTTCTAAATTTGCCCCTATAAATGTAATATATTGACAGGGAAACGGGGCAGTTTTTTTGTAGTTTATACTGATGCCTAGTTGTGAGCAGAGGCGAATTGTGGTCTCCCTTGCCTCAGTTACTCAGTGCTCGGTGATGGCAGCAAGGAGCCAGTTATCTACTGCCATGCATTTGGTGAACACCCTGGGGGTGTGGTGAGACAAAATGGCAGAGCTCTGAACTGATAGTGACTGGCTCCCAGCTGGAAGCGAAGATATCTCCTGGATCGCCTGTCCATCCGAAACCTTGTCTTCTTGACAGACTTGAGTCTGCTGAGATCCAAAATGGGCCTCCAGTCCCCTGTCTTCTTTGGAATTAAAAAGAACCTTAAGTTCTGGATCCAATTTGGTCTGCGGGGACTTCTTGGATGACTTCTTTCTGTCAACCTTTGAACTTCTCGGGTTGCTTGCTCCCATAGATTGGGTGGCATATCTGGGATGGATTTTTGTTTTCTGGGAAGGTGTGGCATGGAGAAGAGAATGCTGTATCCCCTGGATATTACTGACTGCACCCATGTGTCTACTGTGATACTTTGCCAGACTTCTGGGTACAGTGACAATCTGCCCCCAACCGCCTCCAGAGGTGGACAGGTGGGCCTGCTTTCAGGAGCGCTGGAAGGGCCTACCAGAAAAAGTATCACTGTTACCCTGACTATGCACACCCCCTCTGCTGCGAGGGTGGTGTCTCCCATTAGTTTCCCCCTCTTCCCCTGGGGGAAAAGTCATCACACATGTATCAGACAATGCTCCTTAGGATTTCCGGAAAAGTACAGTTTTGTACCTACCATAAATGTAGATGTCCGATAGGTATGCATCTGCAGTCATCACATATGGGGTTGTTCATAGGTTCATAGGTTCATAGGTTCATACTAGGCTATCTGCCCGAGGGCATTTACAAGCCTAGCCCATAGTTTTGTGGCTTACGCCACCCCTTTAGTATGGGGAACTATACCCATTATTTTGCTGTGCCTCTGTTGAGCAGTGACACTGAGGTAATCCCTGGGGTATATCTGCGATCTCCCATCCATTGGTCAAGATTTCTCTTGAACAAGGCCAGCGAGGTGCTCTGCCTCACATATACCGGGATTTTATTCCACAGCATAGGGAGTCTTTGGGTGATGAATCTATCCCTCCAGCACGTCCTATTAATAGCCGTGTCGAGGTTTACGTCTCCGCCCTTGTGGCTCTGACGGATCTAGATTTTTGAGGTGAAGCATATTCATCAAATCTGGGTTTGACATGGCCTTGTATGTTAGGCAAAGGTCACCTCTGAGCAAGCGTGCGACTGAATAGAGCTGGAGTACTTTCAGTCGGGCAGCATAGGACAGATGTTTGAGACCCTTTATCCTTTTGGTGAGGAACTTTTGTGGCCTCTCCAGCTGCTGCAAGTGTCGGGTCAGATACATTCGAATGGGGCATTGTACTCAATCATTGGTCTGATGAGTGATGAGTATAGGAGACTATGACCTCCCTTGATCTAGATGAGAATCCCTTCATGATAAGGTGGGCAATGTAGAAGGTCTTCCTAACTACTTTAGCTACATGGGTGTCGAATGACAGACTACTATCAACCTGGGTCCCCAGGTCCCTGATAACTTCTTCTGTACTCAGTGGATTGCCACCTATTTGGTAGCTAGGGTAACCTTGTTTTTCGAAGGGTATGACTATGCATTTTTGGCATTTAACTTTAGGCCATGGCTCTGGCACCAGTTATCCGTTTCTGTGAGACCCTTCTGAAGGATATCTGTGTCAGATGTGTTTTCTACTATGGCCCAGTTTGCAGTCATCTGCAAACTTTGTCAGCCATAACCCTCCTGTGTTTGCTTGTACTTGGAAAAGTAGATGCCAAACAAGAGTGGGCCCAGGACTGAGCCCTGTGGTACACCACTTGTGACAGGCTTTGAGTCTGACATGGCGCCAGCAACTCTGACCCTGTGGGTTCTGTCACTCAGCCAGTTTGCAACCCATCTTGTGATGTATGGATTAACATTTAAGCTGATGAGTTTTCAATGATACCCGAGTGGGGTATTGTATCAAAGGCCTCGCCAGATCGAGGTAGGCTGTATGGACTGCCTTTCCCTCATCAATGGCTTTGGTGACTGTTTGAAAAAGTCAACCAAGTTTAGAAGGCATGATCTGCCTTTGACAAAGCCAAACTGGGATGGATCCAAAGTCTGCAAATTCCCTATGTCTTTATTTATGAGGTCCATTATGATCCTCTCCATGGCTTTGCAGATAAGGCTTGTCAAGCTAATGGGCGGTAATTTCCAGGGTCGGTGGAGGCACCGCCTTTGTGAAGTGGGACCACAGTTGCAGTGCGCCACTCCTGGAGTGCGTATCCAGAGGTAAGACTATGATTAAACAGCTGTCCTAGCTGTGGGTTTAATTCCTCGTTGAGTTCGTGGAGCACACAGCCGGGGACACCATCAGGTCCCATGGATGCTGTGTTTTTGCTTTGGAGAGAGCAGTTCTCACTTGGGCGTTGGAGATGTTTGGGGGCTGCAATCGCTTGGTATAGATATCTCTCCTTTTGGGGAGGGGAGAAGTTTGCACTGAACCTGTCAGCCAGTATGTTGGCAATGTCTGTAGGATCAGTAATCTTCACATCATTTTGAACTAGTTCTGAGCATATCTGGGAGTTTCCTCCCAGGTTTCTAACATAGCTAAAGAAGGCCTTATGATTGTCTTTTGAGTCTTTAGCTATTTTTCTCTCAAAATTTGCTTTGGATGATTTTATGAGAGCTCTTAGTTTTTACTTATAGTGATCAAGGGTGTCTTACCTTTTAAGGATTTTGCTCTATCTTGTAGTAGCTTCCTCCTTTTGTTGTAGAGTTTGTTTATGGCTGGGGTCCACCAGAGTGGACGCTTGCCTTTGGTACAAAGAGTCTTTGTTTTGCTTGGGATTGCCTTATCCATACAGTCCTGCAGGTGCTGGTAGAAGGCATTTGTAAGTGATTCAGCGGCTTGAGTAGTGTTTTCCGTCTCGGGGCCTTAAAGGAGACCACACTAGTCTTTAGAAGTGTGAAGTCGGCTTCGAGAAGTTCTTTACTGTGGTCTTTTTATTTCAGGTGGGGTGGGATGAGGACCTCCAGCGAGATTAGTTGTGATCTGATCTCACCAGTGAGGGGTATACTTCGGTGTTGAACATTGTGCTCCCATGTTCGTGATGATGAGATCAAGTATGTTTTCTCCTCTTGTGGGGATGGTGACTAGTTGTTCCATGGCATTTGAGTTTATGAATTCCAGGAACTTTTGGGCTAGGGTGTTTGGGCTTGAATAGTGTTCCCAGTCTATATTAGGGTAATTGAAGTCACCTAATATGATGGTGTTTGGTGATACATTTATCCCTCTAGTGTTTTCAGGAAGGCCATGTGAGGTTCCTGAGTTTGTGAGGGTGGCCTGTAACATGCTACAGTTTGCAGAGCAGTCTTGCCTATGGTTAATTGCACCTGGATGGTCTCCGATGCATCGTGCGTTGCCACCAGTCTTGAGGTGTGGGTGTCTTTGATGAATATTGATACCCCCCCTCCTTTCTTGGTATTGTCCGGATTTTGGGGCGGAGCATGATAAGAGGTAAAACCTGATAGTGCTGGGGTGCTCTCAGGAGCCTTGAACCAGGTTTCTGTCACTGCACAGACATCGATGTTCTCCATACTGAGAAGGGCCTCGAGTGCGTGCATTTTGAGATTTAGACTTCTGGCATTGAGCAGCATTACCCTTAGTTTTTCCTTTTTGTGTTCTAGGGTGGTAGGTTTAGAATTTGAGCCTTGCCTAAAAAGGCACTATGGGGTGGCAAGAGCCTTTGCCAATATCCGGAATCCCAGGGTGACAGGTGCAAGCCGTCCCTTGCGAAGCAGCGTGGCTTGTCCAGCATGTCATCCCAGGCAGACAGACATTGGATCCCCTTTGAATGACACCAGAGTTTAAGCCAATTGTTAAAGCTGATCATCTTATCTCTGTATTGTGGCATCATTCTTGGTGAAGGTAGGATACTGCTCAAGGTCAGGGTCATACCTGCCTGGGCTACATAATCAGAGAGCTCCTCAATGTCTCTTTTCATGTAGTCCAAGGAGGTACGTCTCAGGTCGTTTACACCAGCGTGGACAATGACTGAGTCATATTTGTACCTGCTGTTGAGAGACCTGAGTGCTTGCGTTATGTGGCGGATTCTAGCGCCCGACAGGCAGCTTACTGTGACCTTCTCCTTACTCAGTCTGGTGAGGACGTCAGTGTGACTGACTATGGAGTCACCAATGACTAGTGTGTCTGGCATTGTGTTTGGCCTTAAGGGCTGTGACTGTTTGACACTCTGACTGTGAGGTCTATGTGTTGCAGGTGTTGTGTTCTGAGGTGGTGGTTGTTTGGGTGTCTGCTTTGGTGGCCTCTGCTGTTTTGGTAGATTTTTGATCAGAGCCGAGTATGTCTTTGTGTGTTTATGTGTATGATTTGAGGTTGTGATGGTACTATGTGAGACTGGGTCTATAGTGTGTGTGGTAACCTTCTCCTCCTGACTGGTCTTGCCAGTCCTATGTTGAGAGAGCTCAGCCTCCAGTTTGGCGTATAGTTGCATCTCTGCATGTATTTGTGTTTTGTGGGAGGAGGAGAGGGTTGTCTGTGTACATGAGGCAATTGTAACATTGCCTCAATATTCCCAGGTTCACCAGCTGAGCAGGAGAGGACACTAGCAACTGATCCCTCAACATGCTAGAAGGACTAGACAAAAACTTTAAAAGAGATTCGGGGCGTGGTGACCGAGAAATGGGGGTTTGCCTTTTTGGGGTGCTATCTATAAGAGTGCCGTATCAAGGTAATAAGTACTGTAGGAGCAAGTGCTAGGTTCGGTCGGCCAAATTCCAAAGTCTGCGTCCGGCCGCTGCGTCGCCCTTCCCGGCGTCAGGCCTGGGGTATAAAAGCGTCAGCCGACGCCATCTTCCTCAGTGTTTCCTGCCCTAGAGGCTAAATTTGGATAAATGCAATAAATTCCATGCACAGAAATATATATATATATATATATATATATATATATATATATATATATATATATATATATATATATATATATATATATATATATATATATATATATATATATATATATACATATACACACACACACACAAATACACCATAATAGATAACCCCAGCTAGCTACGAGAGGAAAAAGTACCCAATAAATACCAAAGAGGGGAAGAAGGGAGGGTAAACCTGACTGCAGATGCATACCCATCAGACATTTACATTTATGGTAGGTACAAAACTGTACTATGTCCTTCAAGGATGCATCTGCAGTCATCACATATGGGTAGAATACCATAGCCAATCTGGGGGTGGAGGATCTATGAAAAGGATGGTGTAGCTAAAATGCCCTGCAGGACTGCTGTAGCAAAGCCTGCTCTGGATCTGGAATATAAAGGTAAATTGTAATGCTTGGAAAATGTATGCACGGAGCTCCATGTAGCAGCTTCTAAAATGTCCTTGGTAGCCACCCCTCTTAAGAAGGCTGTGGAGGTGGCTGTGGCTCTGGTGGAATGAGGTCTAATGTTAGCTGGCACAGTTTTTCCATGGAAGGAATAACAGAAATGAATGCAATTCCCTATCCATTTTGAAATTGTCTGTTTGGACATTGCTTTTCCTTGTGCACCAGCAGCATATGCTACCAACAGCTGGTCAGTTTTTTTTGTAGCTTTTCGTTCTGTCCAAGTAGTAGCGCAACTGTCTGTGTATGTCCAGTGTGTGCAGAAGTTTCTCCCCTTTGTTTTGTGGATTTCAAAAGAAGGTATGCAGGTGAATAGCTTGGTTTAATGAGACCCTGGATACCACCTTTGGCATGAATGAAGGATTGGTTCTCAGTGAGACTCTGTCCTGATGAAAAATAAGAAATGGCTGTACTGCCATGAGGGCCTGTAACTCGGATACTCTTCTTGCTGAGGTTATGGCCAGAAGGAAGGCGGTCTTCCAAGACAGGAACTGTAGTTCTGCAGATGCTGCTGGTTCAAAGTGAGGCAGAGTTAGTTTTTCCAACACGAAGTTAAGGTCCCAAGTAGGCACTGGAGGTTTCCTTGGAGGATTGATGTTTTTAATTCCTCTTAGAAACTGTCTTAGGAGAGGATGAGAAAAAACAGGTGGATCAGTATTGTACTCTGCTGAAATTGCTGAAGCATGAATTTTAATGGAAGAGTAAGACATGCCATTGTGGAGCATTTCTGCCAAGTATTCCAGGATATGTGGCATGTTCATCACCGTCGCATCTAGGCCCTTTGTGGTGTTCCAAATGTGAAATCTTTTCCATTTTGCTGAATATGACTTTCTTGTGGAAGGCCTGCAAGCTTCCATGATGATATCCCTCACTCTCTTGGATAGCTTATCCTGAGGAGTCGTCAAGGTATTTTCCAGGCTATTAGTCGCAAGGTTTTCAGGTTGGAATGCAGAGTTTTGTAATTGTGCTGTGTCAGGAGAAGTGGCCATTGAGGAAGAGGCCATGGTTTTGTGTGTGACATGCTCTTTAACAGTGGGTACACCAGTGCTGTCTTGGCCAGTCCGGAGCTATCAGAATCACTTTTGGCTGCTCTGTCCTGATCTTCAGTAAGACCTTGGTCATTAATGGAAGAGGTGGAAATGCATAAACTGTTAGGGTTCTCCAGCTGAAAGATAGGGCGTCCACTTTCCATGCTTGTGGGTGGTATGTCCTTGAGCAGAATTTCTTCAGCTGATGATTGTGGGGGGAGGCAAAAAGATCTATGTCTGGCCTTCCCCATGATTGTGTTATCTGTAGGAAGATGTCTGGGTGCAACATCCATTTGTGTGCATCCATGATATTTCTGCTTAAGCTGTCCGCCAGTATATTGTCTTTTAATGGCACAAACTGGGATTGCAGGTCTATATTGATTTTCAAGGAAAGTTCCCATAGAGTCATTGCCAGTCTGCAAAGAGGGTAGGAGTGGGTGCCTCCTTGCTTGTTTATGTACCACATAACTGTGGTGTTGTCTGTCCTTATTAGCAGGTGGCCTTGATGCAGAAAGAGTTTGAAGGCCTCGATTGCATGTATCACTGCCAGCATTTCCTTTTGGTTTATGTGCATGCGTAGCTCCTTTTGTGACCATAGTCCTTGAATACATCTGCCCTCCATGTGTGCTCCCCAACCGTGGTCTGAAGCGTCCGTTGTAATTGTCTGGCTGGCTATTGGCTTGCTGAAGGGCAGACCCCTGTTCGAATGGCTTGCTTGAGCCCACCACAGAAATTCCTTTTGGAGGCATGGAATGAGTGGGATCAAAGTTTCTAAGCTGTGGCTGTGCTGAGTCCATAAACTCCTTAGGTACCATTGTAGTTTCCTCATATGCAGCCTTGCTTGGGGAATGAGAAGAATGCAAGATGCCATGTAACCCAGGGCCTGCAGGATTTTCCTTGCAGTCAGCTGAGTTTGTCTTGTGAGATTCTTGAAGTAATCCGGTAGTTGTCTTTGTTTTTCTTCTGTGAGAAAAGCCATTTGGGTGGTTGTGTCTAAATCCGCACCCAGAAAAGTTATTCTTTGGGATGGAACAAGTCTTGATTTGTGAAAGTTGACTGTATATCCCAATGCCTGCAGTAGGTGGATGGCATAATTCAAGTCCTTTACCAAAGTTTGTTGGCTGTCCGCTTGTATAAGGCAGTCATCCAGATATGGTTATATTTGAATCCCCTGAAGTCTGCAGTGTGCAATTACTGATGCCAGGCATTTCGTGAATACTCTGGGCGCAGTAGATAAGCCAAAGGGCAATGCTGAGAATTGATAATGCTCTGAGCCTGCAAGAAATCTGATGTGTCTTCTGCAATTTTGTCTGATAGGGACATGCAGGTATGCCTCCTTGAGGTCTAGAGTCACCAGCCAAGACCCCTTGCCCAGCATGGGAAGGAGTTGCTGTAGAGTCAGCATTTTGAATTTTGGCACAATGAGATAAGTATTCAGTGCGGAGAAGTCGAGAATAGGCCTCCATTGATTTTCTTTTCTTGGAACAAGGAATAGTCTGGAATAGAATCCTTGGCCTTGTTCTGAAAGAGGAACCTTTTCTATAGCTTTCATTTGCATTAAGTTGGAGATTTGTTTCAAAGCCTCTGCCCTTTGTTTTGGTGGCAGGTCTGGCATGCCTTTCCTTTTTGGCAATGTGTGAAAATGGAACCTGTATCCTCTATTATTTGCAATGTCCATTTGTCTCTTGTAATAGTGTGCTAATTGTCTGAGAATAAAGAAAGCTTTCCACCCAAAGGTGCTTCTAATTGAGCCCTGGTTGGCGGAGTCAAAGCAAAGTCATTGAGTCTGTCCTTGTGCAGCAGTTGTAGGTCCTGCACTACCTCTCTGGTTGGGAGGCTGCCACTGACGCCCTCTGTAGGGGCCTCTAGCTTCCCCTCTTCCTCTGGCATGCCTGTTCTTGCCTCTCTGAAATCTTTCTGTGTCCGGAAAGGACCAATTCTTGGCAGGCCAATTTCTGCTGAATCTTGGTGGTTGGACTTGTAGTAAATCTTTAACTGTTTGTACAGATTTTGCCTTTTCCTCAACCTTCTTTAAGACCTCCTGAGCAGTGGAGCCAAATAACTTTTGCTTTTCCAGGGGAGCATCCAGAAGCTTAGCTTTAACATGGTCTGGCAGAGATTGTTCCTTCAGCCAAGCATGCCTACGTATGACTGCACCTGTCATAGCTGACCTACATGAAGCTTCCAATGCATCATAACCACATTGTAAGAAATGGTTACTAACCTGCTGGGAGTTATGTACCAGATCCTGTAGTGATTTGCGATCTAGGGGTTCAGGTGAAGACCGTTTCTTATGCAATTCATCTAACAAATACTCTTGGTACTGTATCATATGAAATTGACAATTAAATGCCCTCATAGAAAGAGAAGCAGAAGTATACACTTTTTTACCCCATCTCTCTAAAGCCCTGGACTCCCTTTCAGAGGGGAGTGGATTTTTAGAGGTGGCAGCTGCAACCCCTTTAGGGCCCTGGGAAATAGTTTCTGGATCAGCTGAGTGGGCCTTGTAAAGAAAATGATGCGAGTCCGGGACCCTGTAGTACCTATCGGGTTTGACAGGGGCCGGGGGAAGTGTGTCAGGGGTTATGCTAGACTCAAGAGTACACATCATCAATGACATTCAAAACAGGAGTAATAGCCAAAGGTCTATGCTGAGGTAAATGCAGAAAAGTTCTTAATCTTTTCCTGGAATCAGAAAATTCCTGGCCCTGCCATTTGAAATGCTCTCTCATAGTGTGAAGGGTCTCACCGAAGGATAGCTCTTCAGGAGGGGAGGCCGAGGGGATGGATTCCTCTGCATCAGAATCCTCGTAGGCCGAAAAAGCCTCCTCCTGGTAGTCAGAGAGCAGAGCCATCAGAGGCCTCCTCTGAGGAGTGGGGATCAGAGGGCTCAACCCTGGGCCTTTTGTCTAGAGGAGGTTGAGAGCCCCTATCCGGATGAGGTTGAGATCCCCTAATCAAGGAAATAAGGTCCTCTGCTCAAGTAAGAATCTGTGAACTTGTAGAGGGTCCCTGAGGAATAACCCTGGGAGGCATAGCTTTTGTATGTTTAGAAACTTTAGCCCTGGTGAATGCCTTTATGGACATGGATGCAGGAGGCCTAACTGCACCACGTGCTGGAGTAGTTTTGTCTAGAGGAGTGGTGTCGGAAGTTTCCAAGACACCGGTTTCTGAAGGAAATTCAATAACAGACTCAGCAGGAGCCTCCGGGGCCGAGGTTGTCGGTTGAGCGGTTTCAGGTGTCGGAAGTACCAAGGACTCTGTTTCAGCCAAGACCGAGACACTCGCGGTAGGCCTGGCCGTGGTTTCAGCCGAAACCGCGGCCCGCGTGTGTCGGTCCTTGTCCCTCCGTTTCTTTATTAAATGTGAAGTCGGAGTCTCCGACGGCATTTTGTATGAAAAACTAGCCCCAAAAAATTCCTCTGCGAACTCCGCCCGATGTCTAAGAGTGCGTCGGTTGAAGGAAGCACAGGCTGAACAGGCCGAGACGTCGTGATCTGGGCCTAGGCAGGGGAGGCAGTAAGAGTGGAAATCCTTATGAGGTATTTGTTTCCCACAAGTTAAACAATTATTAACTTTATCTGACATCGGCTGAGGCAAGAGAGAGTCCCCAACGGGGTACTTAGTTTTTGAAGTCTTCGGTAGCTGAATTACATGAGCTGGCCGACCGGCACTTGCGAACTGCTTCTGCTTCGGGCACCACGCGGCAAGAAAGACTCAGGAAGATGGCGTCGGCTGACGCTTTTATACCCCAGGTGCTCTGACGTCGGGGAAGGGGCGACGTCAGCCGACGCTGGACCCAGACTTTGGAATCCGGCCGACCGAAGGGCTGCCTGAGGCAGGACAACCCCATATGTGATGACTGCAGATGCATCCTTGAAGGACATCATATTTTCCTGCCTTTTTGACCTTTGGGGTAAGGTCCAGTAGGGGTGGAGAAACGTAATCCCATGGCAGAGAGTATTGCCATCTTGCTCACACCTGGTGATAGTCTCTTAATTTGCGCCCAGTGACGAGCCATCAAATGGAGCATTTGGTAAAGGAGTACTTGAAGGGCTTCGTGAACTGACAAAGGCGCATCCAGGAATGTCTCCGTAAGGCGACTCCAGTGCCTGCTGCCCTGCTCACTCCATCGGCTGCGTAGGAGATAAGCCGCATGGAGTCAGTAACTACAGAAGATACTGTTGCAAGCTGGAAGCAGCCCTGTCTGAAGCTCCCGCAGCTGTAGGATCCTGTAGACGAATAAAATGGGACAAATAATTCAGTAACCTAAGGGTGAAGGCCGCTGAAGAAAACATACGCTTCCCGTATCTGTCCATCGTACAGGACTCCTTGTTCAGCGGAGGGACAGAAGTTTCTGCCAATTCCTTCTTTGTGGCTGCCGCAACCACCACAGCATCAAGTGGCACGCCCTTAGGAAAGGTTTGTCATCTGGTGCAGTGAAACTTATTGGGCCTCCATGGAACTGGTTCCATAGATTCTGGGGAGCTCCACACCTTTCGACTTACTACACCTAGCAGCGGTTCGAAGGGCGGAGACACCAGAGAGGTGGAGAGTTGGGAACCGAATGTGTCCAGGTACACGGACTCATCTTTGTGTGTCCAGGTACACGGACTCATCTTCAGAAGGGGAAAGGGATTTCCAGCCACCCCTCTGCTGGAGGATTTCCGGGATTGCCTGAGAGAGAGACATTTTCAGAGGGGGACCGTGGGGACCCTTCTAAGTCCTCCAAGTCTATGTCCGATGTCAGGCTCTCAAGGGAGTCAAAAATGCTTCCTCTTGCAAGTCCTCTTCCAAAGGACCTCCTGCGAGGGGTGTTCTGGAGAGGTTTCAGAAGGGGGGAGGCCACCTGAAGGGGCATTCTGGGGCATTGGTCCCCTACACTTGGGAAGGAGGGGTGGTTCGCAGGTGGACACAGGCCCGGAAGAGGAAGAAGCAACTGGAGCAGAGGGTGGAGCGGTCTTAGAGGACAGCACACATCACCTCAAAGGCACCATGATCCTGGCCTGATAAGAGTCCGGCTCAGAAAAGCCAGGAGATCTCTCCCGAACTGAAGGCGATTGCTCCAAGGCCGACATAGGCGCCAAACTCACTTGTGCCGAAGCTCCAAGTGGGAGAGTAGGATCTGACAAGGATCCAATCCCGCTCTCCCCTCCTGGAGCCAATGAAGGAGTTTCGGCCCCCATATCCCTCGAGAGAAGATGGGATTGGAGCAGATGTCGAACAAGACCGACCCAGGGTCTTCAGATCTGACGGTTCCACCACAATGACCTCCATGCACTCCGGCTCCGAACTCAGGTGAGTCAAAGGAGGAATCAATGACAAAGTAGGTTAGACAGTCAGCTCCACTTCCATATGGACTGGGCTCGATAAAATTTTAGCTAAGGCTGGTTTCTTGAGTAGCCTCTTCACCACCATCTCCACGTCATCATCCGAAAGGCACCTGGATGATCGAGAAGAATGGGTGGGTGAACGGTGACTGCCCGTCACATACTGAAGAGGTGGGGACAGTTATACGTAACGCACAGGTTCCAAGGAGGGAGACCTGGTTCTTTTATGACTCCTACAGATACTGGATCTGACCAAGATGAAGGTTTGTCTACACACACCGACGGTTCCGAGGCCAGAGCCGAAGAAGATGCTATTCCAGCAGAGTGCTGTCCCCCTGACATGTCAGATGCTTAGGGAAAAAATGCCCTCTCCAAAGCAAAAAACAGCATCAATGGGACCAGACTGTGTCCCGGGCTGCGTCCTACATGAACTCCAAGATGAGCTACACGCTCGAGGGACTTGAACCTCAGCACAGAAATAAACAGGAAATCAATCTCAGTCTTGTACCCAAAGAGTGATGTACAGCAACAGTGGTCCCTCTCCACAAAGGTGGTGCCTCAACGGATCCTGGAAACTATCGTCCCATAAGCCTGACTAGCTTGGTCTGCAAAGCTATGGAAAGGATCACCATGGAACTCAAAGATATTGGGGACCTACAGACACTGGATCCTACCCAGTTCGGCTTTAAGGGCAGATCCTGCCTCTTAAACCTGGTCGATTTCTTTGAAACAGTCACCAAGGCCATTGACAAGGGGAAGGTGGTCCACACAGCCTACCTGGACCTCGCAAAAGCCTTCGATACAATACCCGACTTGGGCATCATAGATAAGCTATCCAGCTTAAATATAAACCCCTATGTCACTAGATGGGTTGCAAACTGGCTCAAGGACAGAACCCACAGGGTTAGAATTGCTGGAGCCATGTCAGACTCCAAACCAGTTACAAGTGGCGTCCCACAAGGCTCAGTCCTGGGACCTCTTTTGTTCGGTATATATTTCTCGGAGGTACAGGCCGGTGCGGAGGGACTGTAGCTGACCAAGTTCGCCGATGACTGCAAACTGGGCACCATAATCAACTCTCCAACTGACACAAGCATCCTCCAAAAGGGTCTCATAGAAACAGACAACTGGTGCCAGAGCCATGGCCTCAAGCTAAACGCCAAAAAGTGTATAGTCATCCCCTTTGGCAAGTAGTCATCCCCTTTGGCAAAAACAAAGTGCCCACAAATTACCACATAGGTGGTAAGCCATTAAGTTTGGAAGAAGTAATTAGGGACCTGGGGAACAAGTTGATAGCAATCTCTCATGACAACCACGTGGCCAAAGTGGTTAGAAAAATATTCTATATAGCCCACTTAATCATGAAGGGATTCACATCTAGATCAGGGGAGGTCATTGTGCCTCTTTATTCATCCCTCATCAGGCCCATAATTGAGTACAATGCCCCTTTTGGGATATACCTTACCAGACACCTGCAGCAACTGGAAAGACCCCTAAAGTACCTCACCAAGAGGATTAAAGGGCTCAAACAGATGCCATATGCTGCCCGATTAAAGAAACTCCAGCTCTACTTGGTTGCATACCGCCTGCTTAGAGGCGATCTGCGCCTGACGTATAAAGCCATGTCCAGCCCGGAATTAATGGACATGCTGCACCTCAGAAAATCCAAATCCCATCGAGCTACACGCTCGAGGGACTTGAACCTCAGCACAGAAATAAATAGGACATGCTGGAGGGACAGATTCATAACCCAGAGGCTCCCTTCACTCTGGAATAAAATCCCAGACCAAGTTAGGCAGAGTCCCTCACTGACTCTCTTCAAGAGGAATCTTGATGAGTGGATGGGAGATCATAGGTTTACCCCAGGTATAACTTCTGTCTCACTGTTAGACAGAGGCACAGTAAACTAAACCTCGAAAAAGGGCATAGGAAAATTCATTTAAATGGGTGGTGAAAGCCACACACACTCTGGCTAGGCTTACAAATGACCTAGGGCAGATAGCCTAGTATGAACCTATGAACCTAAGACAATAGACACATTGGACATGTCCGTCCGTAACGGAAATTTTCTGTCCGCAATCTGGACACTTTTTAAACCCCAATTTGGGGTGAGATTTCTCTCTCTCAGACATTCTTTCAACAGCACACCACAAAAAAATACCTGTAAAGGTTAAATAGAGGGCTAACTAAGCCCACACTAAGAAAACTAATAACACTTGAAGATAGCAAGACTAAATAGGGCCAAGAAAAGGCCTAACACCAAGAAAACAAAAACTACACACAGAGTAGATCTCTACAAAAAAACTAAACTATTATTATTGTAAACTAGAAACACACTGAACACTAGCAATCACCCAGAAAACTAGAAAAAAATAGTTTCTTAAAGTTGCGATTTGTCAAAATGGTCCGAGCTAACTGGATCACAGAGATATCTCCTGCCGCGGCAAACTAGATCCAAGGTAATTCCAGTAGTGCATTGTGGGATAAGGGGCTTGGTCTCTAGCTACTGGCAAACCTTGAGCTTTGCTATTGGCCGTGTCGGAGCTGAGGATCGGCTCTGAACCCATCAGTGAGAATAAACAGGAAGATTTAACAACTTCACATCGAAAATTTCAGGAGTCGGCCAACCGGCAATTGCGAACTTGCTTTTGCTTCGGGCACCGCACGGCAAGAAAGACTGATGTAATGGTGTCAGCTGCATGCTTTACACCCCTGACTACCTGACATCACAGAAGATGAGAAAGCAACCGACGCAGGACCAAAGACTTTGATAATCAGGCTGACTGAGGGCTACTGCAAGCAGATAACCCAAATGTGATGACTGCAACAGTGAAACACGAAGAACATCTGAAACTGCCAAGAACCCACAAAAAAACAAGAACTTCCTGAAGACAGGGTGAATAGGAATATGCACATAAGCATCCTTGAGATCCAGCAAAGCTAAGAATGCTTGGAAGAGGAACCAGAGGAAGAAGAGACTATAGGGACTGCATCCTGAATTAAGGCACCACCAGAAAGAGAGCCCCTCACTGACTCTCTTCAAGAGAAATCTTGATGAGTGGATGGGAGATCGTAAGTTTACCCCAGGGGTCACATCTGTCTCACTGCTAGACAGGGGCACAGTAAACTAATTCTATTATATAAGGGGACCTTCACTGTGTCACTACTAGACAGAGGCACAGTATTCTAAATTTATTCAGTACATTTTTGTACCATTTCATGGGGTGGCAAAAGCCACATCACTATGGCTAGGCTTACAAATGCCCCAGGGCAGATAGCCTAGTACTAAACTATGAAACTATAAACTTGGAAAGGTTCAAAATGGGTCTCCAAGGACAGGCTTTCCTTGGAACCAGGAACATCCTGGAATAAAATCCCCTTCCCTGCTGACTTAAGAGAGGCAAGCTGAATGGTGCCCTGGAGAGAAAGTGGAGTTGGCAGCTGAGGAAACAGATGCAGTTGATCTAAGTGATGAGGGAGGTTGAGGAATCCCCTGAAATGGGGGAAGTGACTTCCAAGTCATGAAGTAACCATTTTGAATAATGGGCATCACACCCAAGAATCCAGAGTGATCTCATTCCATATTGAAAGGGAAAGAGAAAGACAGACAGCAGAGTACAACTTGGAAGTGGGAACTGGATGTCAGACAGCCTTGTCTGGACTGAAAGGGCTGCTGAGGAAATGGAGTAAAAGTCACAGCTATAGGCTGAGGTCACCTCCTAGCAGATTTACCTGCCCTAGCCATAGAACCAGAGGGAGCAAAAGTAGAAGACCTAGAGGGTTTCCTAAAGAAAGGGGTTTTGGCAGGGAAGTTTCTGTGAAATTTATGAACCGGAGAAACTAACAGGTGCTTTAAATCCTGGCGCTCCTTACCTTTTTCCTTCAGGGTTTAGAGTTCTGCAGCAACCTTGTCAAAATGAGCAGAATTGTCCAAGGGAGCATCAGGCAATGCTGTCTTGATGTCATCTGGGAGATCCTAATGACGCAATTAAGAATATCTCCTAAAAACAGAAGCAGAAGCTGCAGCTCTAAAGGAAGCTTAAACAGCATTGTAGCTGCATTTAATGGAATGCCTAGTGACATGTGAAGATGCAGCCAAGAAATAAAGAGATAAGAAATTAGCTTCTGAATCAGGAAGCTAGGAGAGGGCCTGAGAAGCTTGAGACAAAGCTAGAGAATATCTAGACATGAGAGTCTGGTAATCAATGGCTTTGATTGCCAGGGTGGAAGGTGTAAATCTTCTTTCTTAACCTTGCTAAAATTCTGCTTTCTTTGTCTGGGGGAAGCAACTTTGTGGAAGGAACAACACGACAGGATTTATCTGAGGTGATAGAAACCACAGCAGGATTTGCAGAAGGGCACTTAAAAATTTGCAATCTTCAGGGACTTTATGGAAATGGTCAGGTCTTTCGTTAGCTGGTGCCTGCGAAGCTGGGGTCTTGAAGTTGATGCAAAGGCATCCAGGAAAGCAGGTAGTACTGGAGGGACAGCTGCAGGGGCCTCTGGAATCCATCTCTTTTGCTCATCTAAAATTTGGGAAGAATCCCACTTAAAAAATCTCCTCATCTTAACTGTTTCCCCAAATGAGAGTTCTTCCATTGATGAATCTCACCCACTGGACTCTTCCTCTGGAGACGCATACTCCAAGGGGGAAGAAATTTGAATGGAATAAGCTAAAAAGTCTTCATCCGAGGAAGACCCCTCAGAATCAGTCTAGAGCTGGAAAGTACAGTTTTGTACCTACCATAAATGTAGATGTTAGAGTGTACACCCTGCTGCAGTCATCACACTTGGGTTATCCTGCCGCCAGGCGGTCCCGCAGTCAGCCAGAATTCCAAAGTCTTGGTCCGGCATCTGTTGCTGTCACTTCTTCCCTGACGTCAGTGCTCCAGGGGTATATATAATGCATCCGACGCCATTTTCTTCAGTTTTTCTTGCCCCAGATGTCAGGTACCCCCAAAAAGGTGGTCAGTAACTACTACCAAATTGAGTTAATTTTGCACAAACACAAAATCCCTCCAGCTATAAGCAAATACATCAGGAAGGTATTGTAGAGATTTAGCCAGTTAGATCAGAGGGGATGAAGGGAGGGTAACCTGGACTGCAGCAGGGTGTACACTCAAACATCTACATTTATGGTAGGTACAAAACTGTACTATGTTCATCGTGTTACCCTGCTGCAGTCATCACACTTGGGTAGAATCCCAAAGCTAAGGATGGGTGGAGGAGTCAGAAGGTTAGTAGGCCCTGCAGAACTGCAGTGGCGAAGCCCGCCCTAGTCTTAGAGTAAAGTGGTAAGTGATAGTGTTTGGTAAAGGGGTGTACTAAACTCCAAGTTGCAGCTTCCAAAATCTCCTTGGTTGGAACCCCTTGGAGGAAGGCTGTAGATGTAGCTGTTGCCCTGGTAGAGTGGGTCCTAATGGTAGCAGGAACTGGTTTTCCATGATGGGTAAAGCAGAAATGAATTCAATGTCCTATCCATTTGGAAATGGTTTGTTTTTATATAGCCTTCCCTTGTGAAGTTGTAGCATAGGATACAAAGAGCTGGTCAGATTTTCTGAAAGTCTTAGTTTTATCCAAGTAGTAACGAAGTTGTCTGTGAATGTCCAAGGAATGCAGGAGTCTCTCTCCTTTGTTCTGTGGATTAGGGAAGAAGGTGGGTAAGTGGATGGTTTGATTTAAAGCCACACTGGAAACCAACTTAGGCATGAAGGAAGGATTAGTTCGTAGAGAAACTCTGTCTTGATGGAAAATGAGGAAAGGTTCCACTGCCATTAGTGCCTGCAGCTCCGATACTCTTCAAGCTGAAGTTATTGCTAGCAGCAGGGCAGTTTTCCATGATAGGAACTGTAGTTCTGCAGAGAAAGCTGGTTGAAAGCTGGTTCAAAGGGAGGTAGCGTAAGTTTTTCCAGAACAAAATTGAGGTCCCATGTAGGTGTAGGTGCTCTCCTGGGGAGGGCCTAATGTTTTTTGCCCCTCTGAGGAACTGCCTTAGCAGTGGATGCGAAAACAAGGGTGGATCCGTGTTGTAGTGAGCTGAAATAGCTGAAGCATGGATTTTAATGGAAGAAAAAGAAAGTCCTTTGTGCAACATCTCGGTTAGATACTGTAGAATGTGAGGCTGAATTATGTTTTGGCCTTTGGCTTGGTTCCAGGCACAAAACCTTTACCATTTGTCCGAATAAGCCTTCCTGGTGCTTGGCCTCCTAGCTTCCAGAATAACATCCATAACTGCTTGGGAAAGAGGAGCTGGCTGGATGCTTAGGTTATTTGCCATGCAGCCAGATTTAAGGTTTTGAGCTGGCTGTGAAGAATCTGATTGTTTTGCTGTGTGAACAAAATGGGTAACTTGTGGTAAAATCCAAGGTGGGCCCTCAGCCATATTCCTCAATAGTGGGTACCAGTGCTGGCGTGGCCAATCTAGGGCTATGAGTATCGGTCGTGGTCTCTCCTTTCTGACTTTCAGAAGCACCTTTGTGAGCAGAGGCAATGGATGGGAAGGCATATACTGTCAGGTTTTTCCAACTGAATGAGAGTGTGTCCACTTTCCAAGCTTGATGGTGAAATGTCCCTGTACAAAACTTTGTTAGTTGAGAGTTTTGAGGACTGGCAAACAGGTCTATGTCTGGAAGGCCCCATTTTTGAGTTATTGCAAATACTTGTGGATCCAG
Organism: Protopterus annectens; assembly: GCF_019279795.1. Lineage (NCBI taxonomy): Eukaryota > Metazoa > Chordata > Ceratodontiformes > Protopteridae > Protopterus > Protopterus annectens. Next base: position 1,736,001,524 of record NC_056725.1, on the reverse strand, counting down.
TTTCCACTCGTGGGGATCCATGATGTTTCTGCTGAGGTAGTCTGCCAATGTGTTCTTCTTTCCTGGCAGGAATTGAGCTTGTAACTGAACTTGGTAAGCCAGAGCTGTGTTCCACAAGGTCATTGCTTGCCTGCATAGAAGGTAGAAGTGGGTACCCCCTTGTTTGTTTATGTACCACATTACTGTGGTGTTGTCCGTCTTTATTGTAAGTTGTCCTGGATGTAATAGACTCTTGAAGGCTGTCAGAGCAGCTAGCATCTCTTTTTGATTGATGTGCAGATTCCTTTGATCTGCAGTCCATACGCCTTGAACGCACTGTCCTGCCATGTGTGCCCCCCAGGCGTAGTCTGATGCATCTGTTGTCATAGTTTGCCTGGCTGGGGGCAAGGTGAAAGGCTGACCCTTGTTGAGGTGACATACCTGTGACCACCATAGAAACTCCTGTTGTAGGCAGGGAATGAGAGATATTGTGTCCAAGCTGTGGCTGTGTTGAGACCATACGCTTTTTAGGTACCACTGTAATTTTCTCATATGCAGCTTTGCAAATGGTATTAGTAGTATGCAAGATGCCATGAAGCCCAAGGCCTGCAGAATTTTTCTTGCAGTTAGTTGGGTCTTTGTTGCCATTGTTTTGAAATATTGAGTCAGTTGTAGTTGTTTGTTTGGCGTCAGATAAGCCTTCTGGGCCATTGTATTCAAGCTGGCACCCAGGAATATCATGTTTTGTGAGGGTACTAGTTTTGACTTCTTTTCGTTTACTGTGTACCCCAGGCAACTTAGATGTTTTACAAAAGCCAGATGTTGTAAGAGAATATCCTTGCTTTCTGCTTGGATGAGGCAATCGTCCAGGTATGGGTATATATCTGAATTCCTCTTTGTCTGCAGTATGCAATTACTGGTGCCAGGCATTTTGTGAAGACTCTGGGCGCAGTAGATAAGCCAAAGGGCAGTGCAGAGAATTGGTAATGGGTTGAACCTGCAATGAAATGGAGGTATCTTCCGCAACTTTGTCTGACAGGGACATGCAGGTATGCCTCCTTGAGGTCCAACGTTACTAGCCATGCTTCCTTGCCCAACATGGGAAGAAGCTGCTGTAGTGTTAGCATCTTGAATTTGGGTACTTGTAAGAAGGTATTTAGAATTGAAAGGTCCAGAATTGGTCTCCAGGCATTGTCCTTTGTGGGCAATAGAAAGAGTCTTGAGTAAAATCCTTGACCTTGCTCTCGAGTAGGTGCCAGTTGAATGGCTCTCATGTCCATGAGAGCTGTAATTTGTTTTTGTGCCTCTGCCCATTGATTTTGTGGCAGGTTTGGCATTCCTCTTTTCATTGGCAAGGTGTGAAAATGGAATCTGTATCCTCATGAAATTATGTCTAGGACCCATTTGTCCTTTGTGACAATGTGCCAGTTGTCTGAAAAAAGTGCAAGTTTTCCTCCCAAGGGGGCTGCCAAGAGTGCTGCTTGGCCAGATGAGGTGCAAGTCATTGAGTTTGCCTTCTGGTAGATTGGGACCAGTCTTCTCCTCCCTTCTGTGTTGTAGTGCCCCATTGGCGAGGTTTGTACTGGGCTTGTGGTTGTCCTCTGCCTCTTGGACGTCTGCATTTACCCCTCTGTGGTCTGTCCGTAGCTGGAAAGGACCAATTTTTTGTTGGCCAATTTCTGCTGAAGCGAGGGGGCTGTACCTGTAGGAAATCTTTGACTGTCTACATAGATTTTGCCTTATCCTCCATTTTCTTTAAGACTTCTTCTGCTTTAACTCCAAAAAGAACATCCTGCTGTAAGGGAGCATCTAGAAGCTTTGCTTTAACATGATCAGGCAGAGTTGGTTCCTTTAACCAAGCATGCCTACGTATAACAGACCCAGTGACAGCTGCTCTGCAGGAGGCCTCCAAAGAATCAAACCCACATTGTAAAGTATGTTTTCCCACCTGTTCAGTTGCATGCAACAGATCCTGCATTTCTTTCAATTCAGACTGTTGAGGGAGAGTGCTCATTCTTTGTTTTAACTGAGAGATAAGAAATTGCTGATACTTTAGCATGTGAAATTGGCAATTTCGTGCCTTCATAGCTACAGTGGCTGAGGTGTAAACCTTTTACCCCACCTGTCTAGTGCTCTGGAGTCCCTTTCAGAGGGTACAGGATTTTTAGCCATAGAAGCTTTAGCCCCTTTGGGACCCTGGGAGATAGTCTCTGGATCAGCAACAGGGCTTTTATAAAGAAATTTGTGGGAATCAGGCACTCTATAGTATCTGTCAGGTTTGGCCGGAGCAGGAGGTAGAGAGTCTGGGTTCAAACTGGATTCTAAGTAAACATCATCCACAATGTCTAAAACTGGTGGGATGGCAAGTGGTCTGTGCTGGGGGAGTAAAAGAAAAGTACAGTTTTGTACCTACCATAAATGTAGATGTCCGATAGGTATGCATCTGCAGTCCTAACATATGGGTTTGTCCTGCCTCAGGCAGCCCTTCGGTCGGCCGGATTCCAAAGTCTGGGTCTGGCCTCGGCTGATGTCGCACTTCACCAGACGTCATAGCTGCTGGGGTATAAAGGCATCAGCCGACGCCATTTTCCTCAGTGTTTCTTGCCCCAGATGCCAGGTGCCCTCTAGGAAGGCTAAATTTGGATAAATGCAAATAATTCCAAACAGTAGAAAGCAAAATATATATATATATATACATAGATACATACAAACAAATACACCATAATAGATTCCCCCAGCTAGCTAAAAGAGGGGTAGGTACCCTACGAATACCACAGAGGGGAGGGAGGGTGGGTAATCCTGACTGCAGATGCATACCTATCGGACATCTACATTTATGGTAGGTACAAAACTGTACTATGTCCTTCAAGGATGCATCTGCAGTCCTAACATATGGGTAGAATACCATAGCCAAACTGGGGGAGGAGGCACTAAGATAAAGATGGTGTAGTTAAGATCCCTTGCAAAACAGCAGTTGCAAAACCTGCTCGAGATCTGGAGTATAAAGGAAGATTATAATGCTTGGCAAATGTATGCACGGAGCTCCAAGTAGCAGCTTCTAAAATGTCTTTGGTAGCCACTCCTCGTAGGAAAGCTGTGGTGGCTGTAGCTCTAGTGGAGTGAGGCCTGATATTTTCAGGAGTGGTCTTTCCATGAAAAGAGTAGCAAAATCTAATGCAATTTCCTATCCATTTTGAGATTGTCTGTTTTGAAATTGCTTTTCCTTGCACTCCTGTTGCATATGCTACCAGAAGCTGGTCAGTTTTTCTGTTGGTTTTAGTTCTGTCCAGATAGTAGCGTAATTGTCTGTGCACATCCAAGGTATGTAGTAGCCTTTCCCCCCTGTTCTGTGGGTTGGGGAAGAATGTAGGTAAATGAATCGCTTGGTTCAATGACACCCTGGAGACCACTTTTGGCATAAAAGTAGGATTAGTTCTCAGAGACACTCTATCCTGATGGAAAATAAGGAAAGGCAGTACTGCCATTAATGCCTGTAACTCAGATACCCTTCTTGCTGAAGTGATTGCTAGCAGGAAAGCAGTTTTCCAAGATAAGAACTGTATGTCTGCTGTTGCTGCTGGTTCAAAAGGGGGAAGTGTTAATTTTTCCAGCACAAAGTTGAGATCCCATGTAGGTAAAGGTGGTTTCCTTGGAGGCTTTACATTTTTGATTCCTCTCAAGAACTGCCTGAGTAGAGGATGAGAGAAGACAGGAGGATCCATGTTGTACTCTGTTGAAATTGCTGATGCATGAATCTTAATGGAGGAGTAGGACAGGCCATTGTGGAACAGTTCTGCTAAGTATTCCAGGATGTGTGCTATGTTTGCCAATGAGACATTTTCTCCCTTTGCTGCACTCCAAATGAGGTATCTTTTCCATTTGGTTGAGTAAGTTTTCCTTGTGGTGGGTCTGCGTGCCTCCAGGATAATGTCCTTAACCCTCTGAGATAAATCTGGTTTATTTTGTTTTATGCAATATTCCAAGCAGCTAGCTGCAGTGTTTTCAAGTTTGGATGCAGGGTCTTGTAGTTGTTCTCTGTTAGAAGTAAGGGACATAGAGGTAGAGGCCATGAGTGTGTCCGAGACATGCTTCTCAATAGCGGGTACCAATGTTGCCTTGGCCAGTCTGGAGCTATCAGGATTACCTTTGGCTGTTCCTCTCTGATCTTCAGTAGGACTTTGTACATCAAAGGAAGAGGTGGAAATGCATATGCTGTCAGGTTTTTCCAGCTGAAGGAAAGGGAGTCCACCCTCCAGGCAAGTGGGTGGTATGCTCTTGAGCAGAATTTCTTCAATTGGTGGTTGTGTGGGGAGGCAAACAGGTCTATCTCTGGCATTCCCCATTTCTTTGTTATGGTTTTGAAGATATCTGGATGCAGCATCCATTCGTGAGCATCCGTGGTAGTTCTGCTTAAGGTGTCTGCTAGTGAATTTTCTTTTCCTGGTACAAAACTGGCCTGTAGTTGAATGTTGAGATTCAGGGCCAAATTCCACAGGTCCATTGCCATCCGGCATAGAGAATATGAGTGTGTACCTCCCTGTTTGTTCATGCACCACATGACTGTGGTATTGTCTGTCCTTATCAGCAGGTGACCTTGTTGGAGGAATGGTCTGAATGCCTGGATTGCATGTTTCACTGCCAGCATCTCCTTTAGATTTATGTGTAGATTCAGCTGGTCTTGGGTCCATAGGCCTTGTATACACTTGTCCCCCATGTGTGCCCCCCAGCCTAGGTCTGAGGCGCCCGTGGTGATGGTCTGGCTTGGATGTGGTTTGTGGAAAGGCAATCCTCCGTTCATCTGACAGGCCTGAGCCCACCACAGGAATTCTTTTTTCAGGCATGGAATTATTGGAATCTGGGCTTCTAGACTGTGCTTGTGTTGAGACCATACATTCCTTAGTTACCATTGCAACTTTCTCATATGTAGCCTGGCATGCGGGATCAATATTATGCAGGATGCCATGTAACCCAGGGCTTGCAGGACTTTCCTTGCAGTAAGCTGAGTTTGTGTTAATGTCATGAAACAGACTGGTAGTTGCTTTTGTTTTTCTTCTGCGAGAAAAGCCATCTGAGTTGTTGTATCCAGTTCTGCACCCAAAAATGTTACCCTTTGGGATGGTACTAGCCTTGACTTTTGAATGTTGACTGTGTATCCCAAGGCTTGCAACAGTTGTATGACATTTGCCAAATCTTTTGTTAATTTTGTCTTGTTGTCCGCTTGTATTAGGCAGTCGTCCAGGTATGGGTAAATTTGAATTCCCTGAAGCCTGCAATGAGCAATTACTGATGCCAGGCATTTCGTGAATACTCTGGGCGCAGTAGATAAGCCAAAGGGCAATGCTGAGAACTGATAATGCTCTGATCCTGCAAGAAAACTGAGGTGTCTTCTGCAATCTGGTCATATAGGGACGTGCAGGTATGCCTCCTTGAGATCTAGAGTCACCAGCCAAGACTCCTTGCCCAGCATGGGAAGAAGTTGCTGGAGGGTCAGCATTTTGAATTTTGGAACAATGAGGTATGTGTTCAGTGCGGACAAGTCGAGAATAGGTCTCCATTGATTTTCTTTTCTTGGTACAAGGAATAGTCTGGAGTAAAATCCTTGGCCTTGTTCCATAGGTGGTACCTTTTCTATAGTTCTCATCCTTAGTAAGTTGTTGATTTGTTTTTGAGCCTCTGTTTTTTGGCTTGGTGGAAGGTTTGGCATTCCTCTCTTTTTTGGTAGAGTGTGGAAGTGAAACCTGTAGCCCTTGTCTATTGTTTGTAAAGTCCATTTGTCTCCTGTAATGCAATGCCAGTTGTCGGAAAATAAGGCTAGCTTTCCGCCCAAGGGTGCTTCCAGTTGTTCCCTGGTAGGCGGAATCAGAGCCAAGTCATTGTGTCTGTCCTGTGGAAGTGGTTGTAGTTGCAGCTGTGGCAGCACTTCTCTGGTTGGCAGGTTGCCACTGACGTCCCCTGTAGGCACCCCTAGATTGACCACTGCCTCTTGGGCGTCTATTTCTGCCTCTCTGTGCTCTGGAGGTGTCTGGAAAGGACCAATTCTTCGAAGGCCAATTTCTGCTAAACCTCGGAGGTTGGACCTGTAAGAAATCCTTGACTGTTTGGACAGATTTTGATTTTTCTTCCACTTTCTTTAGAACCTCCTGTGCAGGGGAGCCAAACAAACTTTGTTTCTCCATAGGAGCATCTAGGAGTTTTGACTTAACATGGTCTGGTAAGGATTGCTCTTTTAACCAGGCATGCCTTCGAATCACTGCTCCAGTCATAGCTGATCTAAAGGAAGCCTCCAGTGCATCATAGCCACATTTTAAGAAATGATTACTGACCTGCTGAGAGTTATGTACCAAATCCTGAAGGGACTTGCAGTCTATAGGTTCAGGAGAGGACAGTTTTTTTATTTAGCTGGTCTAACAAAAATTCCTGGTACTGAATCATGTGAAATTGACAGTTTAAGGCCCTAGCCGAAAGAGTAGCAGATGTATAAACCTTTTTACCCCATCTCTCTGATGCTCTAGATTCCCTTTCAGAGGGAAGAGGGTTTTTGGCAGAGGCAGCTGCCACACCTTTAGGGCCCTGTGAAATGGTTTCTGGGTCTGCAACATGAGCCTTATACAAGTGGTAGTGAGTGTCCGGGACCCTGTAATATCTGTCAGGCTTGGCAGGGGCCGGAGGAAGTGAATCAGGGGCAGTACTGGCATCATTATATGCATCAACAACTGATAGTACTGGAGGAATGGCTAAAGGCCTATGCTGTGGTAAGTATAAAAAAGTCCTTAGCCTTTTCCTTGAATCTGAAAGATCCTGGCCCTGCCATTGGAAGTGTTCCCTCACAGAGTGTAGGGTTTCCCCAAAAGAAAATTATTCAGGAGGAGAAGCAGAAGGAATGGAGTCTTCTGCATCAGAATCCTCATAAGGAGAATATGGGCCTTCCTGATAGTCTGAAATATCTGAGTTATCCGAGGAATAGTCTGTAGAGACAGGTTCAGGGGTTCAGTCCTAGGCCTCTTATCTGGAGGAGGTTGAGAGGCCCTGTCTGGGTGAGTTTGGGATCCCCTGATCAAAGAAATAAGATCCTCAGCCAGGCTGAGTATCTGGGAACTAGAGGTAGGCCTGTGTGAGGGAGCTTTTGTAGGTAAGGCCTTAGAAGATTTAGCTGCTTTAGCCCTGGAAAAGGCCTTGACAGACATAGAAGCAGGGGGTCTAGCAGCCCCACGTGCAGGGGTAGAAATGTCTAAAGGAATAGTGTCTGACAAATCCTGGGTGCCTGCTTCTGTAGCAGTAATTTCAGTAGCCGATTCAGCCATGCTCTGTGAGGCCTCGGTTATCGGAGGCATGCTTTCGGCCGAAGAAGAACCGAGGACTCTGTTTCAGCCGAAACAGAGACACTCGCGGTTGGCCTAACCGTGGTTTCAGCCGAAACCGCAGACTGAGAGTGTCGGTCCTTTTCCTTGCGCTTTTTAGCTAATTGTGTAGTCGGAGTCTCCGACGGCATTTTATATGCAAAAGCGGGACCAAAAAACTCCTCTGCAAACTCCAACCGACGTCTAAGTGTCCGTCGGTTGAAGGAAGCACAGGCTAGACAAGCTGATACGTCGTGGTCTGGGCCTAAGCAAGGAAGGCAGTAAGAGTGGAAATCCTTATGAGGTATTTGTTTCCCCACAAGTTAAACAATTATTTACTTTGTCTGACATCGGCTGAGGCAAGAAAGAGTCCCCAACGGGGTACTTAGCTTTTTTAGAAGTCTTCGGTAGTAGAAATCTCTGGATCTGACCGACCGGCACTTGCGAACAGCTTCTGCTTCGGGCACTGCGCAGCAAGAAAGACTGAGGAAAATGGCGTCGGCTGATGCCTTTATACCCCAGCAGCTATGACGTCGGGTGAAGTGCGACATCAGCCGAGGCCAGACCCAGACTTTGGAATCCGGCCGACCGAAGGGCTGCCTGAGGCAGGACAACCCATATGTTAGGACTGCAGATGCATCCTTGAAGGACATCTCTCTGAGCCTTTTCTTAGAGTCAGAGTAGTCCTGACCTTCCCAGTAAAAATGTTCCCTCAGTGTGTAAAGTTTCCCCAAAGGAGTAATCTTCAGGAGGAGAAGCTGAGGGAATGGAATCCTCAGCATCAGAATCTTCATAAGGGGAGGAGTAATCTTGGTCCTCAGAGGAGTCTGAAGAAAGGGACACTTGTTCAGAGGATGCATAATCTTCCTCTTGTCTAGGCCTTTTGTCAGGAGGGGGCTGGGAACCTCTGATTAAGGAGATCAAATCTTCAGCCATTTTGAGCATCTGTTTCTTAGGCATGGGGCCTTGAACAGGGGACTGAAGTGCAGTCCTTTTAGGTTTAATAGGCGTCTTTGTCTTAGGATAAGTTTTAATGGTGAGCGTCGTCGGTCTGAAGACGCCATCAGAAACCGAAGGTGTTTCTGCAGCACCGACATCTTTTTCAGCAGTGTCGTCGGTAGGGCCTGAACAAAATGGCTGCGGCCTGGTACATTCCGCCAAAAGTTCCGAAGCGGTCTCGGGTTCCAGATCTGCGGTAGTCAGGGGCTGCGTCAGAGCCTCACTGAAGGCTGGAAACCGGACCAGCCGAGGCCTCGGAATCTGGCTTAGGCCTGGGCTGCCTGTCCTTATCCTTGCGTTTTTTGTGCACACCAGTAGTCGGCTGCTCCGACGGCATAGTGGAGTTAAATTTTCTACCGAAGTAGTGTTGTGCGAAATCAAAGCATCTTTTTATAGTACGCTTATTAAACCTAGCACAAAAACGACAACTAGTGACGTCGTGGTCTGGGCCTAGGCAAGGTATGCAATAAGAATGAAAATCCTTAAGAGGTATTTGCTTCCCACAAGAAATACAATTGTTAACTTTTTCTGACATCGGTCTGAGGCAAGAAAAGTTTCCCCAACGGGGTACTTAGTTTTATAGAAGACTTCGGTCTGAAATTAGAGTTCGAAAATCTCAGGAGTCGGCCGACCGGCACTTGCGAACTGCTTCTGCTTCGGGCACCGCACGGCAAGAAAGACGGAAGAAAATGGCGTCGGATGCATTAAATATACCCCTGGCGCACTGACGCCAGGGAAGAAGAGACAGCAACAGACGCCGGACCAAGACTTTGGAATTCCAGCCGACTGCGGGACCGCCTAGCGGCAGGATAACCCAAGTGTGATGACTGCAGCAGGGTAACACGAACATCGGTGGAGAATGACTCCTGGGAACCCGATGGCAGCACAGGGGAAGAGAAGACAGGGCCAGAAAAGTACAGTTTTGTACCTACCATAAATGTAGATGTTCGAGGATCCACATTGCTGCAGTCCTTACTATTGGGGTAGTCCGCTGTCCAGTCGGCCCGAATACCAGAGTATATGGCTGACGTCGGTCAGGGCGCATTAGACTGGCGTCAGTACGTCAGGGTACTAATGCGCATGACCGACGTCATATCCTCAGTCTTTTCTTGCCCCAGATGTCAGAAGACCCTAAAAAGACAAGGCCCAAAATACCTGCACCAAAAATATGTACAATATATACAAAAATATATACAAAAATATCAACATATAACCTCACCTACACAACCACCCCTAAACACAGAGGGGAAGGAGGGAGGGTAAATTGGACTGCAGCAATGTGGATCCTCGAACATCTACATTTATGGTAGGTACAAAACTGTACTATGTTCTTCGTTCCACATTGCTGCAGTCCTTACTATTGGGTAGAATCCCAAAGCAGAGGTAAGGGAGGCTGGCAAATCATAAAGTAGGAGCTGACAACATGCCTTGCAAAACAGCTGTGGCAAAACCAGCCCTAGACTTAGAGTAGATAGGAAGGTGATAATGCTTAGAGAAAGTATGCACTGAACTCCAAGTAGCTGCCTCCAAAATATCCTTAGTTGCCACCCCTTAGAAATGCTGTTGAAGTGGCAGTAGCCCTAGTGGAATGAGGCCTAATCCCAGCTGGAATCTCCTTGCCATGATGGGAATAACAAAATGCAATGCAAAACCCAATCCACCTAGAAATAGTTTGTTTTGACACAGGCTTGCCCTGAACTCAAAGCAAAAGAAACAAACAACTGCTGAGACTGCCTAAAATCCTTAGTCCTGCTTAAATAATAACATAATTGCCTGTGTACATCTAAAGTGTGCAAAATCTTTTCCCCTTTATTTTGGGGGTCTGCATAAAAAGTAGGCAAATGAATAGTTTGGTTTAAAGCCACACTAGAAACCACCTTAGGCATAAAGGAAGGATTAGTACATAATGATACCCTATCCTTATGGAAAATCAAAAAGGGCTCTACTGCCATAAGGGCCTGCAACTCAGACACCCTTCTTGCAGAAGTAATAGCCAACAGAAAAGCAGTCTTCCATGACAAGTATTTCAATTCAGCAGTAGCCGCAGGCTCAAAAGGTTGTAGAGTAAGTTTTTCCAACACAAAATTGAGATCCCAAGCAGGAGTAGGAGCTCTACGTGGGGGTCTTATATTATTTGCCCCTCTAAGAAACTGCTTGAACAAAGGATGCGAAAACAATGGTGGGTCACAATCATAGTGAGCTGAAATTGCTGCAGCATGAATCTTTATGGAAGAGAAGGACAAACCTTTGTCCAATAACTCAGTAAGATATTGAAGAGCCACACTCAAATTAGGCTCAGAAATCTCCAGATTCTTTGCTGTACTCCAAAATAAAAATCTCTTCCATTTTTCTGTACACTTTCCTTGTACTAGGTCTTCTAGCTTCCATAATCACATTTAAAACTTGTTGAGGAAGTTGAGACCTGCTGTGTTTCAACACAGAATATGCCAGGCTGTTAGATGAAGAGAGTGAAGCTTGACATTGAGCAGATGACCGTCCTTCTGAGATAACAGATGAGGAATCAAAGGTAAAGGCCATGGAGGCTTCCTTACCAGACTCCTTAGTAGTGGGTACCAGTGTTGCCGAGGCCAATCTGGAGCTATCAAAATCATCCTTGGCTTGTCTTGTCTGACTTTTAATAGTACCTTTGGAAGAAGAGGCAGAGGTGGAAAGGCATACACATGAAGGTTTTTCCAACTGAAAGACAGAGCATCCACTTTCCAAGCTGTGTGATGAAACCCTTGTGCAAAACTTTGGCAGCTGGTGGTTTAGTGGAGAAGCGAACAGATCTATGTCTGGAGTTCCCCATGACACTGTCAATTTCTGAAATACATGAAGATCCAGTTTCCACTCGTGGGGATCCATGATTTGTCTGCTTAACACATCTGCTAAGGAGTTCTGTGCTCCTGGCAGAAACCTTGCCTGAAGAGTTAGTTGCAAGCTTAGCGCAGTCTCCCATAAAATCATTGCTTGCCTGCATAGAGGATAAGAATGTGTTCCCCCTTGCTTGTTGATGTACCACATGACAGTTGTGTTGTCTGTTAGAATCAACACCTGCCCTGGAAGAAGTAACCATTAGAAGTAAGCCATTAATGCAAACTGGACTGCTAACATCTCCTTCATGTTGATATGTAGATGCTGTAGTCTGGCAGGCCACTTGTCTTGTATCCACTTTCCATTTAGATGAGCTCCCCAAGCAATGTCCGAGGCATCTGTCGTTAAAATCTGACTCGCCTCTGGCCAGGTCACAGAGAGTCCCTTGTTTAGGTGACATTCCTGAGCCCACCACAAAAATTCTTTTTGAAGGCAAGGTATTATTTGAATGACAGTGTCCAAATCCTGGCAGTGCTGTGTCCATACATTTTTGAGATACCATTGTAGCTTCCTCATATGCAGTTTGGCATTGGGAAGCACCAGAATACAAGATGCCATGAACCCTAATGCTTGAAGGACTGTCCTTGCAGTCAGCACGGACTGATGAGATAGTTGATGGAAGTAAAGTGATAGACTCTTTTGTTTGTCCGGGGTTAAAAAGGCCATCTGGGCTGCTGTATTCAGTCTCACACCCAGAAAGCACATGTCTTGAGAGGGTACTAGACTGGACTTTATTTCGTTCACAGAATACCCTAGGCATCTTAGCACTGCTATAACATATTCCAGATGCTGTAGAAGGTCTTCCTTTTCTTGAGCCAGAATCAGGCAGTCGTCCAAGTAAGGATAGATTTGAATTCCTTGTAGCCTGAAGTAAGCTATCACTGGAGCCAGAACCTTTGTGAATACTCTGGGCAGTAGATAAGCCAAAGGGCAATGCAGAGAACTGATAATGAGAATTTCCAGCTCGAAACCGCAGATACTTCCTGCAACTTAGCCTTATAGGCACATGAAGGTAAGCTTCCTTGAGATCTAAAGTTACCATCCAGTGATCTTTGCCCAGCAGAGGTAAAAGCTGTTGTAACGTCAACATCTTGAACTTGGGAATGTCCAGATAAGTGTTGAGGAGAGATAAATCCAAAATTGGTCTCCACGTGTTCCCCTTCTTTGGTACTAGGAACAGGCGAGAATAAAATCCTAGGCCCCTTTCTGATACAGGGACTGGCTGAATGGCCCCCAGCTGGAGTAACTGAGAAATTTGCTTGTGAGCCTCTTTTCTTTGTGGAGGAGGAACGTCTGGCATGCCTTTGAAAGGGGGCAATGTATGGAAATAAAACCTGTAACCGTGGTGAATGATATCCAACACCCATCTGTCTTGAGTAATTAAATCCCAATTTTCTTTGAAAAGAGACAGTCTTCCTCCCAAAGGAGCTGCCAGACGAGAATCTACTGGCAGCTGAAAAGGCAGGTCATTGAGTCTGTTTACGAAAGGACTGACCCCTGCCCTCACCAGAAGTCTGAGCAGGTGAACTCCCTGTTCTAGGCCTAAAAGAACCTTGAGCTCTGCCCCTACCACGTCTAGACCTACCCCTAGACTGGGAATCATAAGCAGGATATGTCCACCCCTTAGCAGGCCAATTTCTACTAAACTTGGTGGCTGCACCTGCAAAAATCTTTAACAGTTTGCATAGACTTAGCTTTGTCCTCCATTTTCTTTAAAACTGCTTCCACAGGCGAACCAAACAACACATCAGACTGTAAAGGAGCATCCAAAATCCTTGTCTTAACATGCTCAGCTAAATTCTGATCCCTCAACCAGGCATGCCTGCGAAGAACAGAACTAGTGGCAGCCACCCTAGAGGAGGCCTGTACAGCATCAAAACCACATTGCAAAGAATGCTTACCCACTTGTTCAGACACATGAACCAAATCCAGCAACTCTTTACACTCAATACCTTCCGCCAAAGCATCCACCTTAGATTTCAATTGTGAAAGGAGATAATTTTGATATTTTAGCATGTGAAACTGACAATTCAACGCCTCATGGCTAGAGTGGAAGAAGTATACACTTTCTTTCCCCACCTATCCAAAGCCCTTGCCTCTTTATCAGTGGGAACAGGATTTTTAACCACAGAGGCCTTAACACCTTTAGGTCCCTGAGAAACAGTTTCTGGGTCCGCCCTAGGACTCTTAAACAAATACTTATGAGCTTCGGGCACCCTGTAGTACCTATCAGGTTTAACAGGAGCAGGAGGCAAAGAGTCAGGGTTCAGGGAAGCCTCTGCAAAAACATCTTCCACCACATTCAACACAGGAGGTATAGCTAAGGGCCTATGCTGGGGTAAAAACAAGAATTCCCTAAGCCTTTTCCTGGAATCAGAGTAATCCTGGCCTTCCCATTTAAAGTGCTCCCTCATGGAATGCAGAGTCTCTGAAAATGAGAAATCCTCAGGAGGAGAAGCAGTAGGAGTGGAATCATCCACATCAGAATCAGAATAAGGAGGATACTCCTGCAAATCTTCCGCAGAAGACTCAGAAGCCTCTGAACACTGTTCAAAACTATCAAACTCCGGTTCCACCCTAGGCCTCTTATCAGGAGGGGGCATAGAACCTCTAATCATAGTAATCAAATCTTCTGCCATTTTAAGCATATGTTTCTTAGGTACAGAACCCGAAATGCTAGGAGAAGCCCCCACTGAAGCTGAACTTGGCCTACCTCTCAAAGAAGTTTTGGCAACAGAAGGAGAGGCTCTTACAACCTTGGGAAGAGAGGGAAGAACAGTTACCTGAGAAGCCCCCTCAGCCTGGCCTACCTCCTGAGAAGGCACATCCTGTAACAGTAAAGTTTCTGCCTGAGACTCCATAGAAACTCCTGGCAAAACCTCTGGCTCCACTGAGCCTTCTAAAGAACCGACGTCCGGGACTGCCGGTTCATCAACCCTAGGCTTCGCTGTTTTGTCCTTGCGCTTCTTGACGAAGCGCCGGAGCATCCGGCGGCATTTTATAATTGCAACGCTTCCCAAACACTAACCTGGCACAGTCTAACCTCCTCTTAATAGTGCGTTTGTTAAACCTAGCACAAGAGCGGCATCCAACAACGCGTGCTCAGGCCCTAAACAAGGTATACACAAGGTATGGTAATCCCTATGAGGTATCTGTTTCCCACAAGAAATACAGTTATTCACTTTTCTGACATCCGGTTAAATACTGAGGCAAGAAAAAAACAAAATGTTCCCCAACGGGGTACTTAGCCAACTCCGATTCGGTCTGAAACTCCGGATTCGGAAATATTTCAGAACGCCAACCTGCACTCGCAAAACTGCTTCTGCATCGGACCATGCGGCAAAAAAGACTGAGGATATGACGTCGGTCATGCGCATTAGTACCCTGACGTACTGACGTCAGTCTAATGCGCCCTGACCGACGTCAGCCATATACTCTGGTATTCGGGCCGACTGGACAGCGGACTACCCCAATAGTAAGGACTGCAGCAATGTGGAACGAAGAACATCAGGAAAGGCTGAAGACATAGGGCTGAGGGCCATCAAGGCCTTAAGACCTTGCAAGAAAACCTCCCAGTCTGACATAAGAGTACTAGGCCCTGTGAAATGCTTAGTTTTTTGTTAAGTTTTTTCTAGGGCAGGAGGAAGGACAGACGTAGGCCTAACAGCTGGAGCTTCCTTTTGAAAGGGAAGTGGAAATGTTCCAGAATCCCCCCAAAAAGTACAGTTTTGTACCTACCATAAATGTAGATGTCCGATAGGTATGCATCTGCAGTCATCACATATGGGTTGTCCTGCCTCAGACAACCCTTCGGTCGGCCGGATTCCAAAGTCTGGGTCCGGCGTCAGCTGATGTCGCACTTTCCCCGACCTCAGAGTGCCTGGGGTATAAAAGCATCAGCTGACGCCATCTTCCTCAGTTTTTCTTGCCCCAGGTGCCCTCTAAGGAAGGCTAAATTTGGAGAGATGCATTTAAAAACCCAAACATGCACAATAATATAAAAAACAAATACACCATAATAGATTACCCCAGCTAGCTATAAGAGGGGTAAGTACCCAAGAAATACCACAGAGGGGAAGGAGGGAGGGTAAACCTGACTGCAGATGCATACCTATCGGACATCTACATTTATGGAAGGTACAAAACTGTACTATATCCTTCAAGGATGCATCTGCAGTCATCACATATGGGTAGAATACCATAGCCAATCTGGGGGTGGAGGAACCAAGTAAAGGATGGTGTAGCTAAAATGCCCTGCAGGACTGCCATAGCAAAGCCTGCTCTGGATCTGGAATATAAAGGTAAATTGTAATGCTTGGCAAATGTATGCACGGAGCTCCATGTAGCAGCTTCTAAAATGTCCTTGGTAGCCACCCCTCTTAAGAAGGCTGTGGAGGTGGCTGTGGCTCTCGTGGAATAAGGTCTAATGTTAGCTGGCACAGTTTTTCCATGAAAGGAGTAACAAAAACGAATGCAATTCCCTATCCATTTTGAAATTGTCTGTTTGGAAATTGCTTTTCCTTGTGTACCAGCAGCATATGCTACCAACAGCTGGTCAGATTTTCTGTAACCTTTAGTTCTGTCCAAGTAGTAGCGCAACTGCCTGTGTATGTCCAGGGTGTGCAGAAGTTTCTCCCCTTTGTTTTGTGGATTTGGAAAGAAGGTAGGCAAGTGAATAGCTTGATTTAATGAAACCCTGGATACCACCTTTGGCATAAATGTAGGATTGGTTCTCAATGAAACTCTGTCCTGATGAAAAATAAGAAATGGCTGTACTGCCACAAGGGCCTGTAACTCAGATACTTTTCTTGCTGAGGTTATGGCCAGAAGGAAAGCAGTCTTCCAAGACAGGAACTGTAGTTCTGCAGACGCTGCTGGTTCAAAGGGAGGCAGTGTTAGTTTTTCCAACACAAAGTTAATGTCCCAAGTAGGTAGAGGTGGTTTCCTTGGAGGATTGATGTTTTTGATTCCTCTTAGAAACTGTCTTAGGAGAGGATTTGAGAAGACAGGTGGATCAGTGTTGTACTCTGCTGAAATTGCTGAAGCATGAATTTTAATGGAAGAGTAAGACAGACCATTGTGGAACATTTCTGCCAAGTATTCCAGGATATGTGCCATATTCATCACTGTCGCATCTTGGCCCTTTGTGGTGTTCCAAATGTGAAATCTTTTCCATTTTGCTGAATATGCCTTTCTTGTGGAAGGCCGGCGAGCTTCCATAATAATATCTTTCACTCTCTGGGATAGCTTGTCCTGAGGAGGAGTCAAGGTATTTTCCAGGCTGTTAGCTGCAAGGTTTTCAGGTTGGAATGCAGAGTTTTGTAATTGTGCTGTGTCAGTAGATGTGGCCATAGAGGAAGAGGCCATGGTTTTGTGCGTGACATGCTCTAACAGTGGGTACCAATGCTGTCTTGGCCAGTCCGGAGCTATCAGAATCACTTTTGGCTGCTCTGTCCTGATCTTCAGTAAAACCTTGGTCATTAATGGGAGAGGTGGAAATGCATACACTGTTAGAGTTCTCCAGCTGAAAGAGGGCGTCCACTTTCCATGCTTGTGGGTGATATGTCCTTGAGCAGAATTTCTTCAGTTGATGATTGTGGGGGGAGGCAAAAAGATCTAAGTCCGGCCTCCCCCATGATTGTGTTATCTGTAGAAAGATGTCTGGGTGCAGCATCCATTCATGTGCATCCATGATATTTCTGCTTAAGCTGTCCGCCAGTATATTGTCTTTCCCTGGCACAAACTGGGATTGTAGCTGTATATTGAGTTTCAAGGAAAGTTCCCATAGATTTATTGCCAACCTGCAAAGAGGGTAGGAATGGGTGCCTCCTTGCTTGTTTATGTACCACATAACCGTGGTGTTGTCTGTCCTTATAAGCAGATGGCCATGATGCAGAAAGGGTTTGAAGGCTTCGACTGCATGTATCACTGCCAGCATTTCCTTTTGGTTTATGTGCATGCGTAGCTCTTTTTGTGACCATAGACCTTGAATGCATCTGCCCTCCATGTGCACTCCCCATCCGTGGTCTGAAGCGTCTGTTGTAATGGTTTGGCTGGCTATCGGTTTGCTGAAAGGCAGACCCCTGTTTGACTGGCTTGCTTGAGCCCACCACAGAAATTCCTTTTGAAGGCATGGAATGAGTGGTATTAATGTTTCCAGGCTGTGACTGTGTTGAGTCCATAAGCTCCTTAGGTACCATTGTAGTTTCCTCATATGTAGTCTTGCTTGCGGAATCAGAAGGATGCACGAAGCCATGTAACCCAGGGCCTGCAGGATTTTCCTTGCAGTCAGCTGGGTTTGTCTTGTCAGATTTTTGAAGTAATCTGGTAGTTGACTGTTTTTCTTCTGTGAGGAAGGCCATTTGGGTGGTTGTATCTAGATCTGCACCCAGAAAAGTTATTCTTTGGGATGGAACAAGTCTTGATTTGTGAAAGTTGACTGGATATCCCAAGGCCTGAAGTAGGTGGATGGCATAATTCAAGTACTTTACCAAAGTTTGTTGGCTGTCCGCTTGTATAAGGCAGTCGTCCAGATATGGGTATATTTGAATTCCCTGAAGTCTGCAGTGTGCAATTACTGATGCCAGGCATTTCGTGAATACTCTGGGCGCAGTAGATAAGCCAAAGGGCAATGCTGATAATTGATAATGCTCTGACCCTGCAAGAAATCTGAGGTGTCTTCTGCAACTTTGTCTGATAGGGACATGCAGGTATGCCTCCTTGAGGTCTAGAGTTACCAGCCAAGACCCCTTGCCCAGCACGGGAAGGAGCTGCTGTAGAGTCAGCATTTTGAACTTTGGCACAATGAGATAAGTATTCAGTGCGGAGAAGTCGAGAATAGGCCTCCATTGTTTTTCTTTTCTTGGAACAAGGAATAGTCTGGAATAAAATCCTTGGCCTTGTTCTGAGAGAGAAACCTTTTCTATAGCTTTCATTTGCATGAAGCTGGAAATTTGTTTCAAAGCCTCTGCCCTTTGATTCGGTGGCAGGTCTGGCATGCCCTTTCTTTTTGGTAATGTGTGGAAATGAAACCTGTATCCTTTGTCTATTATTTGTAGTGTCCATTTGTCCCTTGTAATACTGTGCCAATTTTCTGAGAATAAAGAAAGCTTTCCGCCCAAAGGTGCTTCCAATTGAGCCCTGGTTGGCGGTGTCAAGGTAAAGTCATTGAGC
Organism: Protopterus annectens; assembly: GCF_019279795.1. Taxonomy (NCBI): domain Eukaryota; kingdom Metazoa; phylum Chordata; order Ceratodontiformes; family Protopteridae; genus Protopterus; species Protopterus annectens. The sequence continues at coordinate 1,735,983,162 of NC_056725.1, read as the reverse complement.
CTGTCCTTGTGCAGCAGTTGAAGGTCCTGCATTACCTCTCTGGTTGGGAGGCTGCCATTGACGTCCTCTGTAGGAGCCTCTAGCTTGCCCTCTACCTCTGGCACGCCTGTTCTTGCCTCTCTGAAACCTCTCTGTGTCTGGAAAGGACCAATTCTTGGAAGGCCAATTCCTGCTGAATCTTGGTGGTTGTACTTGGAGAAAATCTTTGACTGTTTGTACGGATTTTGCCTTTTCTTCAAATTTCTTTAGGACCTCCTGAGCCGTGCAGCCAAATAACTTTTGCTTGTCCAGCGGAGCATCCAGCAGCTTTGCTTTAACATGGTCTGGCAGAGATTGTTCCTTCAGCCAAGCATACCTACGTATGACTGCGCCAGTCATAGCTGACCTACATGAAGCTTCCAATGCATCATAACCACATTGCAAGAAATGGTTGCTAACCTGTTGTGAGTTATGGACCAGATCCTGAAGTGACTTGCGGTCTAGGGGGTCGGGTGAAGACAGTTTTTTATGCAACTCATCTAACAAATACTCTTGGTACTGTATCATATGAAATTGACAATTTAATGCCCTCATAGAAAGAGCAGCAGAAGTATACACTTTTTTTACCCCATCTCTCTAAAGTTCTGGACTCCCTTTCAGAGGGGAGAGGATTTTTAGCAGTGGCAGCTGCAACCCCTTTAGGGCCCTGGGAAATAGTTTCTGGATCAGCAGAGTGGGCCTTGTAAAGGTAAAGATGCGAGTCCGGGACCCTGTAGTACCTATTGGGTTTGGCAGGAGCAGGAGGGAGAGAATCAGGGGTTGTGCTAGAGTCAGAGTACACATCATCAATGACATTCAAAACAGGAGGAATAGCTACAGGTCTATGCTGAGGCAAATGTAAAAAGGTCCTTAATCTTTTCCTGGAATCAGAGAATTCCTGGCCCTGCCATTGGAAATGCTCTCTCATGGTGTGTAGTGTCTCCCCAAAGGAAAACTCTTCAGGAGGGGAGGCCGAGGGAATAGATTCCTCTGCATCAGAATCCTCGTAGGCCGAAAAAACCTCCTCCTGGTGGTCCGAGAGAGTAGAGCCATCAGAGGCCTCATCTGAGGAGTGGGGATCAGAGGGCTCAACCCTGGGCCTTTTGTCTGGAGGAGGTTGAGAGCCCCTGTCCGGATGAGGTTGAGAGCCCCTAATTAAGGAGATAAGATCCTCTGCTAAGCTTAGAATCTGTGAACCAGTAGAGGGCCCCTGAGGGATAACCTTGGGAGGCAAAGCTTTTGAGAGTTTAGCAGCTTTAGCCCTGGAGAATGCCTTAATGGACATGGATGCAGGAGGCCTGGCAGCACCACGTGCTGGAGTAGATTTGTCTAAAGGAATGGTGTCGGAAGGTTCAAGGACACCAGTTTCTGTTGGAAATTCAATAACAGACTCAGCCGGGGCCTCTGGGACCGAGGTAGTCGGTTGAGCGGTTTCGGTAATTGGAAGTATCAAGGACTCGGTTTCAGCAGAGACACTCGCGGTAGGCCTGGCCGTGGTTTCAGCCGAAACCGCGGCCCGCGTGTGTCGGTCCTTGTCCTTCCGTTTCTTAACTAAATGAGAAGTCGGAGTCTCCGACGGCATCTTATACGAAAAACTAGCCCCAAAAATTCCTCTGCAAACTCCGCCCGACGTCTAAGAGTGCGTCGGTTGAAGGAAGCACAGGCTGAACAGGCCGAGATGTCGTGGTCTGGGCCTAGGCAGGGGAGGCAGTAAGAGTGGAAATCCTTATGAGGTATTTGTTTCCCACAAGTTAAACAATTATTAACTATCGGACATCGGCTGAGGCAAGAAAGAGTCCCCAACGGGGTACTTAGCTTTTTGAAGTCTTCGGTAGCTGAATTACAGGAGCTGGCCGACCGGCACTTGCGAACTGCTTCTGCTTCGGGCACCACACGGCAAGAAAAACTGAGGAAGATGGCGTCGGCTGATGCTTTTATACCCCAGGCGCTCTGACGTCTGGGAAAGTGCGACATCAGCCGACGCCGGACCCAGACTTTGGAATCCGGCCGACCGAAGGGCTGCCTGAGGCAGGACAACCCATATGTGATGACTGCAGATGCATCCTTGAAGGACATCAAATAGCCATGGTTTGTCCAAACCAGACATCTGCATAGCCTTGGATGTGCTCAGATCCCCACTCCTAGCAGCTTCCATTGCGGTTCCTGCCCGAGACACAGACCCTACCTCTGACCATACCACCGGGTTTTCAGCAACCTCAACAAGTACGTCAGAGAGAAGGTGCAGCCAAAGAGGACTCCGCCATAGCTTTGCCTACCTTCCTCTTCAAAATAGTAAATCCAAAAGTAAGGCAAAGTATTACCACACTGTGTATGAAGCAACTTCACTTTATTAAAATAAAAGCAGTATCATAAGCGCTTTCAGGTAAATCCCTTCATCAAATATTGAATATGATACTGCTTTTGTTGTTTTAATATAGCAATCTGATGAAGGGATTTACCGGAAAGCGCTTATGATACTGTTTTTATCGTTATTGCTTCATATACAATGTGGTAGTACTTGCCTTACTTTTGGATTTACTATTTGGATTTTTGGCAGTACTTTCAATGGAGGAGTCCTTTACTTTTTGTTCTTTATCTTTTGTTCTTTACCTTCCTCTTCAAGGATGACTCGGAGAAACTTGCGGAACCCTCCATCAATTCCCTAGCCAAACACTTAAGCCTTTGACTACTTAAAGTTTTAGGGACAAAGGCCTGACAGACAGAACAGGAGCGATGGTCATGGGTAGGCCCCAAGCAAAACAAGCAGAGCTCATGACTATCCTTATGTGGAATTTGCCTTCCACACCAACACTTGTCCTCTCTGGATGACATGAACAACAGGAGGCAGAAGCAACAAAATAAATCCCCAATGGGGTACTTACTGAAGCTGAAGAAAACGCAGTTTCCAACTGCAGACCAAACGTACAAGTCAACCTTTCTGAATGGCATTGAAAAAGCTCTGTGGATTGTATGTGCGGATGTCACTTTTATGGCAGACCTAGGAGCCTACATGCGACGTCCCACGTACAGGCAGTAGCTTGAAGCTTTTGTATACAATCTGGATATCAGGTCGAATAGCAGAATTCTACCCCATATATAAAGAATACTGCAACATTGAATAAGACATTTTGGAATTGTATTTAAATATATATTTAACAAAAAGGCTACAGAACCCAAAAGTAGTGTTAAAATGTAGGAAACATCAAGACATGACAAAATAAACATGTTTTTTCTGTCTGTGGGTGCCGTTCTTTAAGAAAAGACAGACGTCTGGATGAGTAGAGATGTAGTAGGGACACAAATCTATAAAACACAATTCCATTCTCTCTCCCATTTCATCTGTAACCAACCCCAGCTTTAACTTTATATCCTTTTAAGAATTTCAGGGTAAAATTTGACAATGTCTACACTTGCCTTAATTTAACAGTATAAAGTAGAGTGACTCTGAAAAGTAGCATACAACGTTCACCAAGTGGTTTCTAATTCTCTTGCACTTCAAAAACAGTGTCTGCAGGCTTCAATTACTCGTTTACTATCCTTCTCCTTCCCTGTAGTCTTTATCCCTCCCCCTCCAGCTCTTGTCCTATATGGGATAGCCTGAGGTAATTTAAACTCAGTGCCATTTTTTTTTCCAAACCCACAGCAGCTGTTTGTCTCCCCTGGTGTGTAATCATCCTCATGCAAGTGTTTGCATTCAAGGTATGCTGTACATTGTGGTTTAATAACTAATTCTTTATTACAACAGCTTATATGATTTGTTTCTGTTTTTAACACTGCAAGATGCTTTTAGATATTCACGTATGCACCTAGATAGGTTCCATTTTCCTTGTTTACTGTTATAGAGCCAGAAGGTAATTTCAAATATTGCATTTAAACTGTTCTAACTGCATTGACTAGTGTTTAAAACAGGTTTAAAGTGCATCTTGCTTAATGTAGTAGAGAACTGCTTTGTGTATTATTCACATTTTATTTTTGTATGTTGCCACAAGAATAGATTTAAGTTATCAGGTGCTGAAGAAGGAACAACCATCAGCTGATATTTTTGTACTGACTATTGTTAAACCAAGTTCAATACGACTGGGTCACACAGCATGTGCTGCCTTAACCTAATGCTCTTACATTTTTTTTCTATTTTTCCTTCAGTAATCCAAACTACCCATCAGGTCAAGTGGGTCTCTGCTCCCTATAACAAGCAGTGGAAACTTCAAACATCTCTCTTGTACACTGGGCACCCACAGGCACTGTCTTGTAACTAAAGATACTAAAACTAATGTAGGTGATTAACTTCCAAGTGTCTAGACAGTAAAATACCTCAACTGCACTAACAATTGTTAGTGAGTGTGTTAGTACATTTTGATGTACAGTTCCTTAATCAAACCACTGTACTGACTAGTACATCACCAGGAAGCAACAGCAGCATAACCCTCGTCAAGACGTGCCCCCCCCCCCCAAACTAAAGTCTGTTTTCTTTTGAGAAAAACTTAAATCTATAAAATAGCATTCCATTACCTCTCCTGTTTCATCTGTAACTAACCAGAGCATTAAATTTGTATCCTTTTAAGAATTTCAGGGTAAAATTAGACTACTTTATACTTTTAAATTAAGGCAAGTGTAGATGTGGAGTGATTGTGCAAAGTAGCATACCTTTTTCTCAAGGTACACAGAGTGGTTTCTAACAGCTGACTATTGATCTGGGCCTGCCTGCTCTGATCTCGCTATACTCTGGCTTCGCTCCACTTCCCTGCACTGCCCCCAATTCTCACCCACCCCCACTATCTGCCAATTTATAGACACAAGACCAAACCTCTCACCCACCACCTCAACCTATTTCAAAATACAATTGCAAATATTAACAAGTTCCCACCCTCCACCCAAGTTTATCCTACCGATATCATTTATCATAGTCTACACCCCCATACTATCACCACCAACTGAACCACCGCCCACAAACCCTCAAGTAACTACGGTTTACCTCTCATCTATTACTACTAGCTACCCTTTGTTACACTTTACACAGTTACCAGCTACCGTAATGCTCACATATTTCACCCCAGCCCAACCTTAACTTCCACCTACTAACCACATAGTAACACTCCCTTCTCCTGCATCCAAACCCAATTACTGAACTACTCTACCACCGAGTTATACAAAGTCAAATATATTAATTCCACCATAGCTTCCACCAAACCCAACAGATTAACTAAACTTCTACTCAAAATTCAATCTGTCTATTCCTGCAAACACAGCTCCAAATCTGTGTTGATATACACCCCAACCCAGGCCCCACAACTGATACTACCAACCTCACTGGTCCAAACATGCAATTAAATGTAAAATGCCTTGTGACCTACTTATACTTAGTATGAACACTAGAAGTATCTTGAACAAAACTGATGAACTACACGCCACACACTCTACTTACAACCCAGACATTACACTCATTACAGAGACCTGGCTCAAACCCCACATTAAGGACAATGAGATACTTCCCCCAGGTTATAATATAATCAGGGCTGATAGAACTCTCAAAAAAGGTGAAGGCATCGCCTTACTACACAAGGCTGTCCCTTAAGGTAGACCTTTATACATAAAGAAATCCCAACATTTAACAATGGAGAAACCCTATTCACCAACATTCAAATCAATCTACAGAAGCAACTAAACCTAGTGGGTATTTGCATACCCCCACGTGACAATATACCTACTCTCAAGTCTACACTAAACTGGACATCTGCAAACCTCCCACAGGAGACTCTCCTTCTAGGGGGCCTTCAACACTGACTGGAAATCCATCAACACAACTATCCCTTCTAATCACATCAACCTGTATTCCTATACTTAACTTATCCAAACTCCCACCCACATTGACAAAAATACAAACAAGGAATCCATACTACACTGGATCCTTAAACAACCCATCTACTGCCCAATATTATGGTCCAGTACCAACTGGCCTTAGTGAACATTTAACCATGTTCATATTAAGACAACACCTCAAAACCACTAAAACCACCACCTTGAGTGAAATCCATAATTCAAAAAAATTCATACCTGAGCATTTCATTAATTCACTACGGTACTGCAACTGGGCTCCCCTTACAACCCTCACATTAGACAAGGCAATGGACTACTTCAAGTCCACCTTTTTAAAAACATATTAAAATCAGATGGCCCCCATACGGACAATTAGAATAAAAGCCAACCCAGCCCCATGGCTCTCTAAAAACACAAGAACCATTCTCAAACTTGTGGATAAAGCTTGGGATACATGCCATCACAATAAGACCGATCACAACAGGCATTGTTCCTCAAACTGCGTAAAAGCAGATAAGGCAAGGTAAGAAAAATAACTACACAGAGCTACAAGTAAAATATACCACTAGCCCCCCAAAAAAATCTGGGCAGCTGTCAACCAATTATTACAACCAGGCAAACCCACTACCCCTCCCAGCAGTGTCAGAGAAGATAATATACAGATAGCTACCCAGGTTAACAACTACTTCACTTCTTCCATCCTTAACCTAACAGCCAGCCTTGCACTCTCTCAAAACCAAAAAGCAACCCAAACTCATACCCTACATTCACGCTCAAACCAGTTCCTACTAACACAATATACAAGCACCTCACTAAACTAACACCCACCACTTTGGCAACTGACAATCTCCCTGCAGTGTACCTCAAAATTGCTGCTAGTGCTATAGCTTACACCATCTCGATATTTATCAACCGGTCTATCAATGAACATACAATTCCAGCCCTTTGGAAAACTTCCTATATAATACTCTTACACAAAGGTGGTCCCTCAACTGAACTTACCAACTACCGTCCCATAGCAATTTTATCCTCCCCATCAAACATCCTTGAAAAACGTATCCATTCTTAGCTGATGATACATCTACTTACATATAGTCTCCTCACCAACACCAAACATGGCTTTCACCCATTCCATAGCACCACCACAGGACTCAAATCCTTCACAAACACTGTCAATTAATACAGGAACCAAGAAAACCTAGCGTCTGCCACCCTTCCTTGATCTGTCCAAAGCATTTGATACAGTATTCCACAGCAAACTACTTACTATCTTAGCCGAACTCAACCTAAACAACCCTTCCTTGCTCTGGTTTCAAGACTACCTATCCAACTGCCAACAAGCAGTTAAGTGGCATAATTCCCTCTCTTCCCCCTCTTCTCCCAGTAACAGTAGGTGTACCACAGGAATCCATTCTGGGACCCCCTACTATTTGATATCTTTACAAACGCTCTCCATACTGCCACTCAGCAAGATACAATAGTCCAATATGCAGATGATGCTACGCTGATCTGCTCAGCCCTCACACTCCAAACACTCCAGACTAAAACCCAAGAGGTCCTCTCCAATATCAGATCTGGTTAAAACACTCCCAACTAATACTCGACTCCAAAAAGACTCAACTTGAGCTTTTCCACCCTACCAAAACTATTGACTCTTCTGCTCTTTTCTCTATCAATTCTGCCATCACCACCCAAATCTTCCGAGTATCACAAGCTAAACGTATTGGTATAATATTTGAGCAAAACCTAAAGTATGACAAACATATAGCACAGACCATATTAAAATTCCATAAAAAACATGGAACCCTACACTGCTGCAAAAACTAACCAAAAACACCAAAATTACTATACCCAGACTTCACCTTCTCTCTACATTGCTTCATGCACCCCCTGCGTTAACAAACCTTAACAAGACAGACCTACACAAATTGTCCATGTGCTATAATAAAATAGCTAGATTTGCAATCAGCACTAATTTCCACTACTACCCCTGTCACTCACTAAAACAACTAGGTTGGCTAGAACGCCCAAACATACTAAACTATAACCAACTCACCATGGCTCATTACTTGCTGTACCACCCAAACAAGATTCCTGATCTCTCAGGCTTACTCAGCTTTTACAATTCTGCTCGCCAAGATCCACAGAAAAAGCCCCTCTTGAAGTAGCTAAGTGTAGGCACACTGCTGGCGAATCCCTCTACTTTCACACAGTTACTAAAATCTGGAATTATCTTCCACCAGATATATTGCAAAGCAGTAGTCCCTCCTTAAAACCCAGTTAAAAGCCCACCTCAGTCTCATCTGGCAATGAACCTGTGCTGACCATGGCTAGCCCTACCACCACCATTCAGATAAATCTTCCTCTGGCACTACTCAAGGTCAAACACAAAAAAAAAACTACCATAACTAATTGTATTTTAAATGTATGTATATAGTATTATAGGTTGGTACTGGGCTATCTGCCCGAAGGCATATATTATCCCAGCCACGTTGTGTGGTATTCACCACCCCTTTAGTAGTTCCCTAGACCCTTGTACTAGCAGCTAGTACCCTTGGCCCCTATCTAGTAGCGCTGTTGGTGTGCTCCCCGGTGTGAACTTTCCTGTTACCCATCCACTCATCAAGGTTCTTCTTGAAGAGTGATAGTGAGGGGCTCTGTCTTATGTAGATCGGGACCCTGTTGCATAATGAGGGAAGTCTCTGCGAAGGGAATCTATCCCTCCAGCATGTTCTATTCATTGTTGTGTTGAGGTTTATATCCCTAGAGCGTGTAGCTCGAGTAGATTTGGTTTTGCTAAGATGGAGCATGTTCAACAATTCTGGGTTGGACATGGCTCTGTACCTTACACAGAGATCGCCTCTGAGAAAGCGGTATGCAACAGAGAACAGTCTTAGCTTTTTCAATCGTGCTGCATAGGGCAAATGTTTGAGGCCAGTAATCCTCTTGGTTAGGTACGTTTGTGGTCTCTCCAGCTGCTGGAGATGTCAAGCCAGGTACATTCCAATTGGTGCATTGTACTCAATAATGGGTCTGCACCACTACATCCTTAGATCTTGATGCAAAACCTTTCGTGATCAGATAGGTCACATAGAAAGATTTTCTAACTATTTTGGCAACATGGTTATCAAAGGAAAGCTGACTATCTACTTGGGTCCCTAGATCCCTTATTTCTTCTTAAGATTTCAGGGGATTACCTCCTACGTTGTAGTTTGTGGGTACGGGATTACTACGCATTTTTTTTGCATTTAGCTTGAGACCATGGCTTTGACACCATACATCAGTCTCATTTAGGCCCTTCTGAAGGATCTCCATGTTGGCCGGAGACTCTATTATAGCACCCAGTTTGCAGTCATCCGCAACCTTAGTCAGCCACAGCCCTTCCATGCTTGCCTGTACTTCTGAGAAGTATATGCCAAACAGAAGGGGCCCCAGGACAGAGCCCCGACGCACACCACTCGTTACTGGTCTGGATTCGGACATAGATCCCGCTACTCTTACTTTATGGGATCTGTCTGAGAGCCAGTTTGCGATCCACCTTGTGACATAAGGGTTTATGCCCAGGCTGGCGAGCTTATCAATAATACCTGAATGGGGAATGGTGTCAAATGCTTTAGCAAATCAAGGTAAGCCGTGTGTACCTCCTTCCCCTTATCTATAGCCTGAGTAACTGTCTCAAAGAAATCCACCAGGTTCAGGAGGCAAGATCTGCCCTTGACGAAGCCGAACTGTGTGGGGTCCAGCGAGTGGAGGTTCCCAATCTCTCCCTTTATGAGTTCCATAATGACTCGCTACTTAGCCTTACAGATCAGACTGGTCAGGCTTATTGGTCGGAAGTTCCCAGGGTCAGTTGTGGCCCCACCCTTGTGTAGCGGGACCACCACTGCCGTGCGCCATTCTATGGGCACATATCCTGTGGAGAGGCTGACACTGAACAGGGTATTAAGATGCGAGGTTAATTCCTTTTGGAGCTCGCGTATGACAGCCTGGGACACCATCTGGTCCCATGGAGGCAGTGTTGTTGACTTTAGATAAAGCCTTGTTAACCAACGTATCGGTAATAATTGGACTTGCGCAATCCCCTCGAATGGTAATAGGCCCTGTAGGTGGTGGTGGTGGTGGGGGGGGGGGACTTGCACTGAACCTGTCAGCCAAGATGTTGGCAATGTCAGAAGGGTCAGTGTATTTTGTTCCATTTTGTACTAGCTCAGAACAGACCTGAGCGTTGCCATTTAGGTTTTTGACGTAGCCATAGAAAGCCTTATGGTTATCCTTGGCATTCTTGGCAACTTTCTTTTCAAAATTAGCTTTAGTTAACTTGATGAGGGCCCTCAATTTCTTGCTAATGCTGATCAGGGATGATTTTTCTACTTGAGATTTGGCCTTTTTTTGTATAAGTCTCCTCCTTTTATTGTAAAGTTTGCTTATGGCCGGGGTCCACCAGACTGGTTTCTTCTTGCTTGAGGAAGGAGTCTTGGTTTTATTATTATTTTATTTGGTATTACTCCAATTACTACTACTATTACCCTGGCAGGGTAGCCCTCAGTCAGCCCGAATACCGGATGCTTAGTAATTTCCGCTTCAGTTGCTGTCGTTCCAGGACTGACATCGGGTCGTCAGTGGTATAAAACAAGGCAGCAGAAGTCATTACAGCAGTTTTTCTTGCCCTGTCAGGAGCCCCGAAGAGGGAGCTAGGTTATGGTGGAACAACAACACCAGCAGAAAGTAAATACCAAAAGTTCCTTGTAAGGAAGGCGAAAGAGAAACAAGGGGGATGGAGGGAGGGAAACAAGGACTACAACAGCGAGTACACTCAAACATTTACATTTATAGTAAGTGCACACAACTGTACTATGTTCTTAGTGGTTCACTGTTGCAGTCATCACATTTGGGTTGATTCGCAAAGCTGAAGAAAAGGGTGGAGGCAGTGAAGAAGACTGGGAGCTGGCTAGGATACCCTGCAAGACTGCGGTGGCAAAACCTGTCCTGGATTTGTAGAAGATAGGCAGGTGGTAATGATTGGTGAAGGTATGAACAGATGTACATGTTGCAGACTCCAGGATGTCCCTGGTGGGGACCCCTCTGAGGAAAGCTGCAGAGGTGGAGGTTGCTCTGGTAGAATGTGTCCTGACCCCCTGGGAAAGGTTTCCCATGTTGCTTGTAGCAGAAATGGATGCAGTGTGCTATCCATTTTGAAATTGTTTGTTTGGGTATGGTCTTGCCATCTGCTCCTGCAGCAAAGCTGACTAACAATTGATCAGTCTTTCTAAATGACTTAGTTCTGTCTAGGTAGAATCTGAGCTGTCTGTGCACATCTAGAGAGTGCAGAATCCTTTCCCCCTTGATTTGTGGGTTAGGGAAAAAGGTGGGAAAATGAATGGATTGGTTGAGAGCCACACTGGACACCACTTTTGGCATGAAGGATGGGTTAGTCCTGAGGGAGACACTGTCAGCATGGAAAATGATGAAGGGCTCTACAGCAAATAGTGCTAGTAGCTTGGACAGTCTTTTTGCTGATGTGATGGCCAGAAGCAAGGCAGTCTTCCAGGAGAGGAACTTTAACTCTGCTGAAGCTGCTGGTTCAAAGGGAGGCAGGGTGAGCTTTTCCAACACAAAGTTTAGGTCCCACGCTGGGGTAGGTGCTCTTCTGGGTGGCCTCAAGTTGTTCGTTTCTCTCAGGAATGGTTTGATGAGAGGGTGAGAGAAAAGAGGTTGGTCTGTGCTGAAATGAGCAGACACAGCAAAGGCATGAATTTTAATAGAAGAAAAGGCTAGACCCCTGTGTAGTAGGTCAGCAAGGTAATCCAGGATGAGAAGTAGTTATAGCCAGGTGCAAAACCTTTTCCACTTGTCAGCATAAGACTTTCTAGTGCTAAGGTGTCTGGCCTCACGTATAACATCGAGGACTTGTTTGTTGAGATTGGCAGCGTGTGCAGTGGTCAGGGAATATGCCAACCTGCCAGACTGAGGGTCTGCAATTGGGGATGCATGAATTCTCCATCCCTCTGGGTCAGGTGTTGGGATCTGAGGGAGATGCCATGGTGGCAGACGTGACAGGCAGCAGCTCAGCAGTGGGTACTAGTGCTGGTGTGGCCAGTCTGGGGCAATCAGGACTGTCCTCTGTTTTTCCTCTCTTATTTTAAGCAGTACCCTTGTAATGAGTGTCAGAGGGGGAAATGCATAGACCAAGAGGTTGACCCACTGGAAGAATAGAGCATCCACTTTCCAGGCCTTGCAGTGAGGTTCCCTGATGCAGAATTTACTAAGCTGATTGTTAGAGTGGGAAGCAGAGGTTGACCTTCGGGGTGCCCAGTTTCTGAGCCACAAGGCTGAAGGTTCTTTAGTCTAGCTGCCAATCATATGGGTCCAGAAGATTTCTGCTCAAGTTGTCTGCCAGAGAGTTGAGAGAGCCTGGCAGGAATTGTGCTAACAGGTGTAGTTGCATGGCTGAGGCAGTGTACCAAAGGGTCATGGCGAGCCTGCACAGAGGTTATGAGCGAGTCCCTCCCTGCTTACTGATGTACCACATCACAGTGGTGTTGTCTGTTTTGATCAGAAGAGCCCCCGGGGAGAATAGGTCGTCTGAATGCTGTCAAGTGCGTGCTGGACGGCTAGCATCACTTTTTTGTCTGCTGTCCAGGTGTGCACCCCAGGCATAGTCGGATGCATCTGTGGTGACTGTCTGGGCGGCGTGGGGTTGGGAGAAGCATAGTCCCTTGTTGTGGTAGCATGCTGCTGCCCACCAAAGAAAATCCTTCCTTAAACAAGGTATCACTGGTATTAGAGTTTCCAGGTCTTGAGAGTGTTGACACCAAAGGCTTTTTAAGTACCACTGTAGTTTCCTCATATGCAGTCTGGCATATGGAATGAGTAGAATGCAAGAAGCCATGAACCCCAGAGCTTGCAGGATTTTCCTTGCAGGTAACTTGGGTCTGGTGGCTATTTGAGAGAAGTAGGCTGTCAGGTAGGTTTGTTTTTCTGGTGTAAGGAATGCCATCTGGGATGCTGTGTCCAGGCTTGCTCCCAGGAATATAATTTTTTTGGATTTGTTTTTGTTGATAGTATACCCCAGGGAGGTCAGTAGGTCCTTTACACAGGCCAGGTGCTTTAGCAGCTTTTCCTGACTGACCACCTGACTCAGGCAGCCAAAGTATGGGTAAATTTGAATATTTCTTTGCCTGCAAAAAGCAATGGTGGGAACCAGACATTTTGTGAAAAGTCTGGGTGCAGTGGATAAGCCAAAGGTAAGAGCAGAGATCTGAAAGTGCATTGATCCTGCCCAGAAACGTAGATATTTCCTGCATGATTCCCCGATTGGGATGTGTAGGAAGGCCTCTTTTAGGTCTAGGGTGGCTAACCAAGCATCCTTGGAGAGCAGAGGTAGTAGTTGTGGGGGGGGGGGGGTGAGAATTTTGAATTTTGGTATCACCAGAAAGGTATTTTAGAATTGTTAAATTGAGGATGGGGTGCCAGGTGCCCTCTTTTCTGGGTACCAGGAAGAGTCTGGAGTAGAAACCTTGGCCTGTCTGTTCTGCAGGAACATGCTCTATTGCCCTCATAGAGAGGGCAGGGGAAAGTACTTGCTTTTTGGCCTCTGCCCACTGGTTTTGGGCTAGATCTGGGAACCCTTTTGGAGTTGGTAGAGTGTGGAAATAAAATTTGTAACCCTGGGACACTATGTTGAGGACCTAGCGGTTGTTGGTAATGGTGGCCCAGGTGCTTGCGTGGAAGGGAAGTTTTCCTCCTAGGGGCAAGAACAGGTGGGCAGAGGGAGGGGGTGGAAGTGGAAAGTCATTGCGAGTTCTTACCATGAGGGGGTGGCTTAGCACTCCCTGGTTTTGAAGAGAAAGAACTCCATTGCTTAGATATCTGCATTCCCTTGGGCTGCTGTCTGGGGGGGGGGGGGGGGCTGCTTCCCCGGCGTTGGGCTGAGCTAACCTTGAGGGGGCAGGAAAGGACCAGTGCTTGGAGGAGCAATGCCTACTGAACCTGGTTGGCTGGACCTGCAAGACGTCCTTAACTGTCTGCATAGATTTAGCTTTTTCTTCCATCTTTTTTAAGACCTCCTCTGCATTGGTGCCACCCAAGTTGTCTCTGTGCAAGGGTGCGTCCAACAATTTGGATTTGACATGGTCTGGCAAATGCTGTCCATTAAGCCAAGCATGCCTTCTAAGGACAAAACCAGTGACTGCTGCCCTGCAAGATGCTTCTAGGGTGTCAAAATCACATTGCAAGGCGTGCTTAGTTACTTGACTTGCAGAATGCATTAACTCTTGTAACTATTTTCTGCACAAGCAGGAAAATAATATTTTTTGTTTGAGGAGTTCCATGGAATGTTGTTGAAAATTTAGCATATGTAACTGAAAATTTAGTGCTCTAATAGCAAGAGTAGCAGAGGTGTATACTTTTTTACCCCATCTGTCTAGTGCTTGGGAATCCCTATCTGAGGGGGTGGGATTCTTAGCAGAAGTTGCTTTATTTCCTTTAGGCCCTTGAGAAATAACCTCTGGGTCAGCAGTAGGATTTTTGAAAAGAAATCTGAGAGAGTCAGGGACTCTATAGTACCCGTCAGGTTTCCTGGGAGCAGGAGGGAGGGTGTCAGGAGTCAAACTGGATTCCATATAAACATCAACCACAACATTCAGGACAGGAGGAATGGCCAGAGGTCTGTGCTGTGGAAGATCTAAGAATTCCCAGAGTCTCTTTTTAGACTGAGGGTAGTCCTGACATTCGCATTGGAAATGCTCCCTTAAAGTATGTAGGGTTTCCCCAAAGGAAAAGCCCTCGGGTGGAGAGGCTGAAGGAACGGATTCCTCTGCATCAGAATCCTCATAAGCAGAGAGGGGTTGGATGTCTTCATATTCAGATGCATCAGAGTTATCGGACTCCTGTTCAGATAAGACTACTGGGGACAAATCTCTTTCTTTTGGAATGGGTAGCCTGGCTTCCTCTGATCAACATTATAAGGTCTTCCGCCATTTTAAGCATTGAGACTGAGGCAAGGAAGCAGGTGCCTGCAGTTGAGTAGTCAGTTTTTTGGGTGTGGTTCATACCCTGGGCCTTAGAAACTTGCTAGTTTTGGAAAGAATGACAGACGCGAAAGTAGTAGTCAGTCTACGTCGGGAATCGGTACTGCGAAGTACTTCCTCGGAAGCCGGTGCCTGCTCAGTGGCTCTGGACCCATCCAAGGTAGAAACATCCGCAGGATCCTTAGTTGATGAGGAGTCTCGCGGCATACCAGACTCCGAAAGGGTCTCGGTAGTGGCCTGCAAATCCACAGAAGTAGGCATCAGGGGCTGCGAAAGCACCTCACTGAGGACCACAGAACTGACTACTAGCTTAACAGAAGCGCCATTGGTAGGTTTGGACCTGTGCGGTCTGTCTTTATCCTTCATTTTTTCGGAAGATCTGCTGTCAGATGGCTTACCATCGGATGGCTTACCAAAGCCATATCGGAATTTGACGATTGAGAGCGAAAATATCTAGCTACAATAAGGGCCCGATGACAGTTCTGGTGTTGAACAAAGCACAAAAACGACAGCGAGGGACGTCGTGGTCTGGGCCTAAGCAAGTCACTTAGTAAGAATGAAAGCCTCGGTGTGGTATTTGCTATCCACAGGCGAGACAATTGTTAACCTTTTCTGACTGGATAGAGCAAGAAAAAGGATCCCCAAAGGGGTACTAAGCTTTAGAAGACTTCAACTACAATTCGGAAATTGCAGGTAACGGCCGACCGGCACTCATGCGAACTGCTTCTGCTTCGGGCTCCTCGGCAAGAAAGACTGGTGTAATGGTGTCGGCTGCCTTGTTTTATACCACTGACGACCTGATGTCAGTCCTGGAGTGACTGCAACCAACACAGAAATACTAAGACACTGGTATTCGGGCCGACTGAGGGCTGCCTGACAGGGATACCCCTAATGTGATGACTGCAACAGTGAAACATGAAAAATATCAGTGAGTTTTTTTTTTTTTTTTTTCAGGAACATGAAATCCATAAAGCCAAGCTTATCAGAAAAAGTGGATATGCAACAGAGGGTGAACTCGAGAAGCAGGTCACAACAATGTTTAGTGACAACTCCTTGAAGAGGAAAAATGACAGCCCGCAGTTTCAGAACAAAAAGCAGAAGCAAAAAAAAAAAAAAAAAAATTTCAACAAAAGGTATGAGGGATATCATTTCTCTCTCTTACTACGTTTTAACTACAGCAGAGACTGAACTTTTAAGTAAGGGCTTTCAGTTTATTCCAAATGGCACAGACAACTGTTGATGCCTTGATATTTGAAATTGTTTGTTAGAAATCTGAACCTAAAAATTTTTAAGACTTCTCTGACCATTAACAATAAGAATATTTGTAGAAGGTTCAGAACATTTGTACCCAACAGTTACCCTGTTATTGCTACTTTTCATGACGTATTTGAATATGAGCTGAGAAATTTATATGAAACAAGAGACAGGACTAAGTTGTATAATCTTACTTACCGGCAATACTTAGCTTTGTGTTTGCTGCAGTCTAATCGTGACAATTTTTAAAGAAGCAGAAAAGGGTGCAGCAATTGTCATTTTAAATCAAAATGATTATACTCAATGTATGTGTGAATTTTATTTAGATACCAGCACTTTCAAGCAGGTGAACATGCTCACATATGAGATGCAGGTAACAGGAGATATTTTCATAGATTTATTTAACTTCTTCACTGTTCCGTGTCCTGTTATCCATCTGATTTATGGGTTGCTCAAAATACATAATCTATGAACCCCCCCCCCCCATGAGACCTATTGTCTCAGGTAGGGACTGGATCACTGAGCCTCTTGTCATTTTATATACAAAATTGTCTCAGCAAATATCTCGCAAGTGGCCGAAGCTGTGTTAAGGATTCAGGTGATTTTTTCACCAAATTATTTTATTGGTGCAACAGTAATGAAGTCGAAAACGTCCTACTAGTGACTCATCTAATTCCTTATTCAATGTGATCCCTAATCAATATGGAATAGATGCTATACCTGCATTTTTATGTTCTAATACAGATATGTGGGGCAAACAGATTGAGAATATATGCCAACTAATAAAATCTTGAAGAATGAAGAGTACAGCTGAATTTTGAGACTCAAAGCTGACAGTTCCGCAGGTTTGAATAATGCAGCTAGTTTAAATCTCATTTTAGTTAGAAAGCAAATGCAGCTGGCATTAGTAGTTTTTTCTTACATTATGTACTTAAATTTTTTTGTGATTGGATGGCTGTGTCATGTGGTCGTAACTGTTTTATATAATTTGTGTTTTAATGCATTAACTGTTAGCACTGACGAAGGGGATAACCCAAAAGGTCAGCTTATTTACTTTTTTATTAAATATCTGGAGAGTTGCGTTTCGTTTTTTCTTAAGTGTCAGTGTCAGTTTACCTACATTTTGTTGATTTTTTTCAAAACTTAACTAGGGGTTAAAGAATCCCTTAAAAAAATTGGGAAACGATAGCTGAAAAATCTTAGATTCCCCTGCATCAACTTATTCCTTTTATCACATGGCTTTTCGCCACTCTGCTGCAGAGTTACAGACTCTATGCAAAGGAGAATTAGAATCTCATTTTTCATTACCTAGGAATTTCTAAGAATGGAGCCAGGAAAACCTCCTCAAAACAGTAACAGTGGCCACAGACCTGGAATAAGCATCAATGGAGTCATACACATGCTGTAAATAACAAGTAGCGACTTGCACAATCGAAGAAACCTATTTAAAGCAGTTTTTTCTCCACAAGAAGAAACTACAGATAAAACATTCCTCGTATTTTTACAATTAGAACAAACTAGCATATCAGCCTGACAGAATTCTGAAAATCGAAGTTGCAGAAGCTTTCATATTCTGATAAGGATGGGAAGATTACTGACAAGTATTGGGGGAGGGTGGAGCAAGATTACTATTAACTAAACGTTTAGCAGCATTAGGATTAACTAAAGCTACAGCTGCTGGGTCGGGTTTGGGAAGAGTGCATAAAAAATGACTGAGGAACTTTATAGATCCTACCTGCCTTTCTAGAGGGCAAGTGGACGACCCATCAGGAAAACTGATGGCTATAACACACATCCTCCAACGCTGACAGAAATGGAGGAACAGATGAAGGTTATGGACATCCCTTCTGTAACAGCTCATACTGTTTTCTGAGAGATTGAGAAGCATTACACTAGGACATTCTAGCAACAGTCTCAGAGAAAGAAAACCTCAGCAGGAAGAATCAGAAACTGAGCTCAAGTCCAAATCAGAAATCTAAGAAAACCATGCATCTGTTCCTTCATCTTCATGTCCAGATTCAGAATATTGAACCTCTTCAGGAAAAGAAGTACCCCTCTTTCCTTTACTAGAAACTAGATAAGGAGGATCAATACTAGAATTAAATCCCAAGCCAGACCCAGTAAATTATTCCTGACCAAAGAAATTTGAGGAGTAGATAAATGTTTAGTTTTGTTTCTTTTTGACAGGAAAAAAAGAGCCAGCTGTATTACTAATTGCTGCAGCAGTTTCCCCAGGGATGGGCACAACATTCTGACAAAACTGGGAAGCCTTTCCTTGTTCCCTCTCCCAGGACTGATAACAGCAGTTCTCCCTTGCACACTAAGGGGGCCCAACAACAGCACATTACATGGTTAACCCCCAGTCCATAGTGGCTGTAGGTGCTACAGCCAAGGGATCCGGGGTAAGACAGGAATGTGGTCTGAGATGCAATTCATGGCCACATCAGAGTCACCCAACTGAGGCGGAGGGCCAACTGCTGATGTGATGTAACATTTTCTTTTTGCAGCTGGAAGGCCTAACCGTGGGGCCAACAGTTTGTACCACAGTAAAGACAAAATGGTACTACTTTTCCCTGAGGAAATAAGCAGCAAAAGCTAGTAAAAATTTTACATTTTTAAAAGTTACTTTTTCACACAAACACAGTAAAAAAAAAGCACCAAAACATTTAGCCAGCCCCAAAAAGTGAAAAAAAAAATTCACTACAGAAAAAAATGTTTTTAAACAACTTTTAAACAGAACAGAAAAAGCAGTCTTGTTTAAAAAGCACAATACAGTCCTATCACGTTAAAATACAAACTTCTAGCTTTAAAATAACTTTCCTGAGCAGGAAAGTATTAATTTTTAAATTGATTTTTTTTTCCATCAAAGGAAACTTACCTGATCGGCAAATGAACAGCACAAGCAGACCACTGATCTTTGAAAGCCTCAATGGCGTATACTAATTAGCAGGAAGCACTGAAGGGCTTGGTACCAAGACCTGACACGATACCAGGAACCCAACAAAAAACAGCTCAAAACACTCCAAAAGCCACAAATACCGAATAAGGACCACAGTAAGCCGCAAGAGAGATTTATTAAAATACTAAGTGCTTTCGTCTGACCCGTAAACAGACTTCAGATTATGCAGACACAGGCACACACAGGTTTAATCTCTGTATTACTGTTTAATACACAGTATTTACTGTAATCAATCAGATGATTCCATATACCCATACTATTAAATATAAAGGCAATACATAAATACAAGACAAATGTCCACAAAAATATAAAACTCCACAACACAGTAAAAAAAAGACCTATACTAAATATGTTACATTTTTATACTTGAAAAGACTTCAGTTTTAAAACACTACCTACAGAAATCAAGGGGAGCGTTGTTTAACCTAAGTTGCCAGAGCAACTCCCACTGCTGTAGTGAATCCTGCCAAGGACCCCCCCCCCCCAGGTTTTTTTGCTTTTTTTTTTAAACACAGTCTAATCCAAAAATTAAAAAATCCTGAGACGGGTTATCACTAAACGTTGGCCAAGGAATTAGTACCCTTATTTATATATATTTTTTTTAATATCCAAGGAGTGCTCATAGATCCATTCCCTCAATTTCCTCTGGGTTTCCCCCTACATAGAAACCGGTACATTTCTGACAAAGGGCCAAATAGACAACTCCTATAATACTACACTTACAAGCAAAAGTAACCTTAAACAGCCGTTGACATAAATTTGATCAGCCATCAAAATGAACCTACACTGGGCACAAAAACACCACCTTATGGTACCAATTTTTTTTTTGTTGGAATAAATACCAGAATAATTAACCACAGGTTCTAAAAAGTTTATACTTCTACCCTTCTTGTAAACAATGACCAGTCTATATCCCAGTATGTCCAAAATACCATTAAACAAAGAAAAGACCAACCAGTTTTTAATAAGAATATTTCTAATGGCTCTATCCTCCACATAATATTGCAACACAAAACAGGTGAAGAAATCTCTCCTAGGACCATCCCCTTGACTAAATAGTTCATTAACAGACACTGTATCGGATGTAATAAGTAGTACAATGGTACCAGTCTGCCTTCTGTCCTTTATATCAGATCTAATCGACCTAACTAAATGAAGGGGGTAGCCTCTAGCCCTAAACATGTTAGCTAGAACTTCACCTCCCACTTCAAATAAGTTACTGTCCAAAATAATCCTAGCCAACTGTATATATTGGCCTTATTTAATTCCCTTTTTTTTTGAAAGTTAGGATGATTACTTTGGTAGTATAATAAACTGTTATATAAGGTTGGTTTCCTGTATATAGTACTTTCAATACTTTTTTCCATCTTTAAATATAGTTACATCCAAGTAATTAATGGAAACAGGATTAAAGATGTAAGCAAATCTCAAAAAGGTGGTGGCAGAATTCAAAACTTCCACAAAGGGAATGATGTCTGATATCTCCCCCTCCCATAAAATAAAGATGTTATCCAAATACTTAGTATACACTCTCCAGAGGGGTATCTCAAACTTAGTGAGCAAAACATTATTTTCCCATTGAATGAACCTGACATTGGCAAAGATGGGGGCACAAGAGGCCCCCCATCACCACACCTTTAATGTGTTGAAAGTATTGCCCCTCTAAAAAAAAAACTATTTTTCAATAGGAGTTTCATACATTCAAAGTGTAAATTTCATCCTGATCACAGCAGACTCGCAAAAATAAAAAAATCATTAAACCAAGCCAACCCCACATCATGGAGATAACATTAAATAATTCTACAATATCAGTGGTAAAAACACCAATGTTTTCCAAAGCAAGTTCCCTAATCTTTAAAAAAAAATCACAGGAATCTCTACACAAGTAAGAGAAGTAATTAACCCTCTCTTTTCAATTGGTTATCAACATACTTGGCCAGTGGGCAAGTTTTATAACTAGCACTGACTATTAGTCTTATAGGGTGGTCAGTCATATTTCTGTGCATCTTCAGAATACTGAAGCTAGATGGCACCATGGGAAATTTTACATTAAAAAACTCAAAGCACATTACTAATTTGCCCCAATCAAAAAGTTATTTAATGCAGTCAATTATTTTATAAGAAAGATGCATAACGGTTTAAAGTGTGACTGTACATACGATTCATAGTCTTCCCAATTCATAATTACCTCCCCACCTTTATCTGGTTTCATTATTCTGACCTTTCTATCTCTGGCCAGTTTCACTAACAGTTCATATACGACATTTGTAAGGTTATGCCTACACTGCTCTCTCACCATATCAGAGAAAGTCCCTAAATCGAACTCAACTAATTTTTCAAAAAACAATAAAGGAAGGAACAAAACTGGGTTAATAGCAGTACTACTGCGAACAGTAGCCAAACATACATTACCTGTAACATCCTCAAAAATTAAAGTTGAACTTTCTAAGGTAAAGTTTAAAGTCCAAAAGTAGTTTATTTTAGCATGGTCTGTAGGTACAAAAGAAAACACTTCCGTATATTCAGATCTATAATCATTGTCGGTAAACTTACGTACAGTAAAATCACCTTGAGTTGGATTTCAACTGCGGTCCTACCACAGACACAAGCACATTATCGTCTGCAGGATTGGCAGCAGAATCTTGCAAGTAAATAAACTAATTCCTCTTCTGTTTGTAATAAATCCTGGCCTGCCTCTGCCAACCACCACTGTTCATTTGTTGGACACTCCTCCCCAACAAATTTGCTTGTTGATTGGATTTATCAGTCTCAGACTTCCGTACTGGTCCATTTTTTGGAAAGACATGGTTAGTCATCCTGTTCATTCTCTTGTTCCAAATCATCAGATGGATAGGTAGTTTGCTGATCAGTCTCTCCACCTCTGACACCAGGGGGTTTTGGATACGCACATTCTTTTAAATAATCATTAAATAATAATTTTTCTCTATATTAATTTTATTTCCTTTCCTTTTATGAAAGATGGAAATCTGTCAATTTGGGCAAAAATATTACTATACTGACCCAAATTGTGCTCAAACAGTAAATCTCTCATAAGATTGTTAAGCTGATTGGCTTCAACAATAAGGTCATCAACAGCATTTTGATTATGCCGGACAAGCAATTCTAGTAGCTCACACCTGCGTCTGTCAATCTCAACAGTTCTTTATGCAGGGGAAAAACAGGAACCAACCCATCAGGGTACTTCCAGCACCTCACACCTTTCGGGATTCTTTTTACATTAAGAGATTCACGAACGGACGTGTTCTCTAACTGCATGAAAGCTGCTCATAAGATGCTGAAAGGTTCTATTCTTGACACTATCTCCCCCATTAAATGCTAAGGACTCGAGCCAATCTGCTAAATTGAAGCTATCACTTCTTCGCATAAGAGCCACATCCGGAACATTATCAGCTTTGTCTTCCACTTAAAGGGGTGTATGGAGAAAATTGTTGACATCTGACCCCCTTGAATGTTGACAGTTAACTGACCATTAACTTTGTAAGTAAGCTCTTTAACCAGTTGAGTAAGCAAACCAATGCTAGTCACCACATTGTCCAAAGTGTGATTCACCTGTCCTCCAGAACTAGTCTGTGGCTTGATGTTGACATGACACGATACCAGGAACCCAATGAAAAACAGCTCTAAACACTCCAAAAGCCAGAAGGACCACAGTGAGCCATAAAAAAGATATTTATTACAATACCAAGTGCTTTCATCTGA
This sequence comes from Protopterus annectens, assembly GCF_019279795.1. Classification (NCBI taxonomy): domain Eukaryota; kingdom Metazoa; phylum Chordata; order Ceratodontiformes; family Protopteridae; genus Protopterus; species Protopterus annectens. Next base: position 1,735,960,368 of record NC_056725.1, on the reverse strand, counting down.
CCCGTAAACAGACTTCTTCAGATTATACAGATACAGGCACACGCAGGTTTATATAATCCCTGTAAATCAATCACGACTCCACACCCACGCCACTAAATATAAAGGCAATACCTGAATACAAGGCAAATGTCCACACAGAATATAAAACTCCACAATACAGTACACAAAACTATACTTAATGTGTTACATTTTAATACTTGATGAGACTTCAGTTTTAAAACATAACCTATAAAAATCTGCTCACTGAGCCCAGTGTTGGCATTTAACCCTAGTTGCCAGTGCAACTTCCACTGCTCTAGCAAACCCTCCCAAGGACCTCACCTACGTTTTTTAAGAGACTGTCTAATCCAAAAATTAAAAAATAATTAGATTGGTTATCACCAACATGTTTGGCTAAGGAATTATTACCTTCATTTTTCTTGATATCTAAAGAGTGCTCACAGATACGTTCCTCAATCTTTGTGGCTTTTTTGAGGTGTTTCGTTACCAAGACAGTACAGTTTTGTACCTACCATAAATGTAGATGTTCGAGGATCCACATTGCTGCAGTCCTAACTATTGGGTAGTCCGCTGTCCAGTCGGCCCGAATACCAAAGTATATGGCTGACGTCGGTCACGGCGCATTAGACTGACGTCAGTACGTCAGGGTACTAATGCGCATAACCGACGTCATATCCTCAGTCTTTTCTTGCCCCAGATGTCAGAAGACCCTAAAAAGACAAGGCCAAAACCAAAACACACCAAACATACCTGCACCAAAAATATATACAACATATACAAAGGTACCAGAATATAATCTCACCTACACAACCACCCCTAAACACAGAGGGGAAGGAGGGAGGGTAAATTGGACTGCAGCAATGTGGATCCTCGAACATCTACATTTATGGTAGGTACAAAACTGTACTATGTTCTTCATTCCACATTGCTGCAGTCCTAACTATTGGGTAGAATCCCAAAGCAGAGGTAAGGGAGGATGGCAAATCATAAGGAAGCAGGAGCTGATAACATGCCTTGCAAAATAGCTGTGGCAAAACCAGCCCTAGACTTAGAGTAGAGAGGAAGGTGGTAATGCTTAGAGAAAGTATGCACTGAACTCCAAGTAGCTGCCTCCAAAATATCCTTAGTTGCCACCCCCCTTAGAAATGCTGTTGAAGTGGCAGTAGCCCTAGTGGAATGAGGCCTAATCCCAGCTGGAATCTCCTTGCCATGATGGGAATAACAAAATGCAATGCAGAACCCAATCCACCTAGAAATAGTTTGTTTTGACACAGGCTTGCCCTGAACTCAAAGCAAAAGAAACAAACAACTGCTGAGACTGCCTAAAATCCTTAGTCCTGCTTAAATAATAACGCAATTGCCTGTGTACATCTAAAGTGTGCAAAATCTTTTCCCCTTTATTTTGGGGATCTGCATAGAAAGTAGGCAAATGAATAGTTTGGTTTAAAGCCACACTAGAAACCACCTTAGGCATAAAGGAAGGATTAGTGCGTAATGATACCCTATCCTTATGAAAAATCAAAAAGGCTCAACCGCCATAAGGGCCTGTAACTCAGAAACCCTTCTTGCAGAAGTAATGGCCAACAAAAAAGCAGTCTTCCATGACAAGTATTTCAGTTCAGCAGTAGCCGCAGGCTCAAAAGGTTGTAGAGTAAGTTTCTCCAACACAAAATTGAGATCCCAAGCAGGAGTAGGAGCTCTACGTGGGGTCTTATATTCTTTGCCCCTCTAAGAAATTGCTTGAACAAAGGATGTGAAAACAATGGTGGGTCACAATCATAGTGAGCTGAAATTGCTGCAGCATGAATCTTAATGGAAGAGAAAGACAAACCTTTGTCCAATAACTCAGTAAGATATTGAAGAGCCACACTCAAATTAGGCTCAAATCTCCAAATTCTTTGCTGCAGTCCAAAATAAAAATCTCTTCCATTTTTCTCGTACACTTTCCTTGTACTAGGTCTTCTGGCTTCCATAATCACATTTAAAACTTGTTGAGGAAGTTGAGACCTGCTGTCTTTCAAAACAGAATATGCCAGGCTGTTAGATGAAGAGAGTGAAGCTTGACATTGAGCAGGCGACCGTCCTTCTGAGACAACAGATGTGGAATCAAGGGTAAAGGCCATGGAGGCTTCCTTACCAGACTCCTCAGTAATGGGTACCAGTGCTGCGAGGCCAATCTGGAGCTATTAAAATCATCTTTGGCTTGTCTTGTCTGACCTTTAGAAGCACCTTTGGGCGAAGAGGAAGAGGTGGAAAAGCATACACATGAAGATTTTTCCAACTGAAAGAAAGAGCATCCACTTTCCAAGCTGTGTGATGAAATCCCTTCGTGCAAAACTGTGGCAGCTGGTGGTTTAGTGGAGAAGCGAACAGATCTATGTCTGGAGTTCCCCATGACACTGTCAATTTTGAAATACATGAAGATCCAGTTTCCACTGTGGGGATCCATGATTTGCCTGCTTAACACATCTGCTAAGGAGTTCTGTGCTCGGCAGAAACCTTGCCTGAAGAGTTTGTTGCAAGCTGGCGCAGTCTCCCATAAAATCATTGCTTGCCTGCACAATGGGTAAGAATGTGTTCCCCTTGTTTGTTGATGTACCACATGACAGTTGTGTTGTCTGTTAGAATCAACACCTGCCCTGGAAGAAGTAACTCCTTGAAAGCCATTAATGCAAACTGGACTGCTAACATCTCTTTCATGTTGATATGTAGATGCTGTAGTCTGGCAGGCCACTTGTCTTGTATCCATTTTCCATCTAGATGAGCTCCCAAGCAATGTCTGAGGCATCCGTCGTTAGAATCTGACTCGCCTCTGGCCGGGTCACAGAGAGTCCCTTGTTTAGGTGACATTCCTGAGCCCACCACAAAAATTCCTTTTGAATGCAAGGTATTATTTGAATGACAGTGTCCAAATCCTGGCAGTGCTGTGTCCATAGATTTTTAGATACCATTGTAGCTTCCTCATATGCAGTTTGGCATTGGGAAGCACCAGAATACAAGATGCCATGAACCCTAAGGCTTGAAGGACTGTCCTTGCAGTCAGCCGGACTGAAGAGATAGTTGATGGAAGTAACTGGATAGATTCTTTTGTTTGTCCGGGGTTAAAAAGGCCATCTGGGCTGCTGTATTCAGTCTCACACCCAGAAAGCACATGTCTTGAGAGGGTACTAGACTGGACTTTATTTCGTTCACAGAATACCCTAGGCATCTTAGCACTGCTATAACATATTCCAAATGCTGTAGAAGGTCTTCCTTTTCTTGAGCCAGAATCAGGCAGTCGTCCAAGTAAGGATAGATTTGAATTCCTTTTAGCCTGAAGTAAGCTATCACTGGAGCCAGAACCTTTGTGAATACTCTGGGCAGTGGATAAGCCAAAGGGCAATGCAGAGAACTGATAATGAGAATTTCCAGCTCGAAAACGCAGATACTTCCTGCAACTTAGCCTTATAGGCACATGAAGGTAAGCTTCCTTGAGATCTAAAGTTACCATCCAGTGATCTTTGCCCAGCAGAGGTAAAAGCTGTTGTAACGTCAACATTTTGAACTTGGGAATGTCCAGATAAGTGTTGAGGATAGATAAATCCAGAATTGGTCTCCACGTGTTCCCCTTCTTTGGTACTAGGAACAGGCGAGAATAAAATCCTAGGCCCCTTTCTGGCCCAGGAACTGACTGAATGGCTCCTATTTGGAGCAACAGAGAAATTTGCTTGTGAGCCTCTGTTCTTTGTAGAGGAGGAATGTCTGGCATGCCTTTGAAAGGAGGCAAGGTATGGAAATAAAACCTGTAACCGTGGTGAATGATATCCAGAACCCATCTGTCTTGGGTAATTAAATCCCAATTTTCTTTGAAAAGAGACAGCCTTCCTCCCAGAGGTGCTGCCAGGCGAGAATGTACTGGCAGCTGAAAAGGCAGGTCATTGGGTCTGCTTACGAAAGGACTGACCCCTGCCCTCACCAGAAGTCTGAGCAGGTGAACTCCCTGTCCTAGGCCTAAAAGAACCTTGAGCTCTGCCCCTACCACGTCTAGACCTACCCCTAGACTGGGAATCATAAGCAGGATAAGTCCACCCCTTAGTAGGCCAATTTCTACTAAACTTGGAGGCTGCACCTGCAAAAATCTTTAACAGTTTGCATAGACTTAGCCTTGTCCTCCATTTTCTTTAAAACTGCTTCAACAGGCGAAAGGGAAAAAGGGGGGGGGGTAAATTGGGCCTTAAAAAGGAAAAGGGGAAAAAGAAAGGGGGGGGGGAAAAAAAAAAAACCTGAACTCCAAGTAGCTGCCTCCAAAATATCCTTAGTTGCCACCCCTTAGAAATGCTGTTGAAGTGGCAGTAGCCCTAGTGGAATGAGGCCTAATCCCAGCTGGAATCTCCTTGCCATGATGGGAATAACAAAATGCAATGCAGAACCCAATCCACCTAGAAATAGTTTGTTTTGACACAGGCTTGCCCTGTAACTCAAAGCAAAAGAAACAAACAACTGCTTTGACTGCCTAAAATCCTTAGTCCTGCTTAAATAATAACGCAATTGCCTGTGTACATCTAAAGTGTGCAAAATCTTTTCCCTTTATTTTGGGGATCTGCATAGAAAGTAGGCAAATGAATAGTTTGGTTTAAAGCCACACTAGAAACCACCTTAGGCATAAAGGAAGGATTAGTACGTAATGATACCCTATCCTTATGAAAAATCAAAAAAGGCTCAACCGCCATAAGGGCCTGTAACTCAGAAACCCTTCTTGCAGAAGTAATGGCCAACAAAAAGCAGTCTTCCATGACAAGTATTTCAGTTCAGCAGTAGTCAAGAGGCTCAAAAGGTTGTAGAGTAAGTTTCTCCAACACAAAATTGAGATCCCAAGCAGGAGTAGGAGCTCTACGTGGGGTCTTATATTCTTTGCCCCTCTAAGAAATTGCTTGAACAAAGGATGTGAAAACAATGGTGGGTCACAATCATAGTGAGCTGAAATTGCTGCAGCATGAATCTTAATGGAAGAGAAAGACAAACCTTTGTCCAATAACTCAGTAAGATATTGAAGAGCCACACTCAAATTAGGCTCAAATCTCCAAATTCTTTGCTGCAGTCCAAAATAAAATCTCTTCCATTTTTCTGCATACACTTTCCTTGTACTAGGTCTTCTGGCTTCCATAATCACATTTAAAACTTGTTGAGGAAGTTGAGACCTGCTGTCTTTCAAAACAGAATATGCCAGGCTGTTAGATGAAGAGAGTGAAGCTTGACATTGAGCAGACGACCGTCCTTCTGAGACAACAGATGTGGAATCAAGGGTAAAGGCCATGGAGGCTTCCTTACCAGACTCCTCAGTAATGGGTACCAGTGCTGCCGAGGCCAATCTGGAGCTATTAAAATCATCTTTGGCTTGTCTTGTCTGACCTTTAGAAGCACCTTTGGGCGAAGAGGAAGAGGTGGAAAAGCATACACATGAAGATTTTTCCAACTGAAAGAAAGAGCATCCACTTTCCAAGCTGTGTGATGAAATCCCTTCGTGCAAAACTGTGGCAGCTGGTGGTTTAGTGGAGAAGCGAACAGATCTATGTCTGGAGTTCCCCATGACACTGTCAATTTTTGAAATACATGAAGATCCAGTTTCCAGCCGTGGGGATCCATGATTTGCCTGCTTAACACATCTGCTAAGGAGTTCTGTGCTCCCGGCAGAAACCTTGCCTGAAGAGTTAGTTGCAAGCTGAGCGCAGTCTCCCATAAAATCATTGCTTGCCTGCACAATGGGTAAGAATGTGTTCCCCTTGTTTGTTGATGTACCACATGACAGTTGTGTTGTCTGTTAGAATCAACACCTGCCCTGGAAGAAGTAACTCCTTGAAAGCCATTAATGCAAACTGGACTGCTAACATCTCTTTCATGTTGATATGTAGATGCTGTAGTCTGGCAGGCCACTTGTCTTGTATCCATTTTCCATCTAGATGAGCTCCCCAAGCAATGTCTGAGGCATCCGTCGTTAGAATCTGACTCGCCTCTGGCCGGGTCACAGAGAGTCCCTTGTTTAGGTGACATTCCTGAGCCCACCACAAAAATTCCTTTTGAATGCAAGGTATTATTTGAATGACAGTGTCCAAATCCTGGCAGTGCTGTGTCCATAGATTTTTAGATACCATTGTAGCTTCCTCATATGCAGTTTGGCATTGGGAAGCACCAGAATACAAGATGCCATGAACCCTAAGGCTTGAAGGACTGTCCTTGCAGTCAGCCCGGACTGAAGAGATAGTTGATGGAAGTAACTGGATAGATTCTTTGTTTGTCCGGGGTTAAAAGGCCATCTGGGCTGCTGTATTCAGTCTCACACCCAGAAAGCACATGTCTTGAGAGGGTACTAGACTGGACTTTATTTCGCTCACAGAATACCCTAGGCATCTTAGCACTGCTATAACATATTCCAAATGCTGTAGAAGGTCTTCCTTTTCTTGAGCCAGAATCAGGCAGTCGTCCAAGTAAGGATAGATTTGAATTCCTTTTAGCCTGAAGTAAGCTATCACTGGAGCCAGAACCTTTGTGAATACTCTGGGCAGTGGATAAGCCAAAGGGCAATGCAGAGAACTGATAATGAGAATTTCCAGCTCGAAAACGCAGATACTTCCTGCAACTTAGCCTTATAGGCACATGAAGGTAAGCTTCCTTGAGATCTAAAGTTACCATCCAGTGATCTTTGCCCAGCAGAGGTAAAAGCTGTTGTAACGTCAACATTTTGAACTTGGGAATGTCCAGATAAGTGTTGAGGATAGATAAATCCAGAATTGGTCTCCACGTGTTCCCCTTCTTTGGTACTAGGAACAGGCGAGAATAAAATCCTAGGCCCCTTTCTGGCCCAGGAACTGACTGAATGGCTCCTATTTGGAGCAACAGAGAAATTTGCTTGTGAGCCTCTGTTCTTTGTAGAGGAGGAATGTCTGGCATGCCTTTGAAAGGAGGCAAGGTATGGAAATAAAACCTGTAACCGTGGTGAATGATATCCAGAACCCATCTGTCTTGGGTAATTAAATCCCAATTTTCTTTGAAAAGAGACAGCCTTCCTCCCAGAGGTGCTGCCAGGCGAGAATGTACTGGCAGCTGAAAAGGCAGGTCATTGGGTCTGCTTACGAAAGGACTGACCCCTGCCCTCACCAGAAGTCTGAGCAGGTGAACTCCTGTCCTAGGCCTAAAAGAACCTTGAGCTCTGCCCCTACCACGCCTAGACCTACCCCTAGACTGGGAATCATAAGCAGGATAAGTCCACCCCTTAGTAGGCCAATTTCTACTAAACTTCGGAGGCTGCACCTGCAAAAATCTTTAACAGTTTGCATAGACTTAGCCTTGTCCTCCATTTTCTTTAAAACTGCTTCAACAGGCGAACCAAACAACACATCAGACTGTAAAGGAGCATCCAAAATCCTTGTCTTAACATGCTCAGCTAAGTTCTGATCTCTCAACCAGGCGTGCCTACGCAGAACAGAACCAGTGGCAGCCACCCTCGAGGAGGCCTGCACAGCATCAAAACCACACTGCAAGGAATGTTTACCCACCTGTTCAGACACATGAACTAAATCCTGCAACTCTTTACACACAATACCTTCTGCCAGAGCATCCACCTTAGATTTCAATTGTGAAAGGAGGTAATTCTGATATTTTAACATGTGAAACTGACAATTCAATGCCCTCATGGCTAAAGTGGAAGAAGTATACACTTTCTTTCCCCATCTATCCAAAGCCCTTGACTCTTTATCAGGAGGAACAGGATTTTTAACCACAGAAGCCTTCACACCTTTAGGCCCCTGAGAGACAGTTTCCGGGTCTGCCCTAGGACTCTTGAAAAGATACTTATGAGCTTCAGGCACCCTATAGTACCTATCTGGTTTAACTGGTGCAGGAGGCAAAGAATCAGGATTCAGGGAAGCCTCTGCAAAAACATCTTCCACCACATTCAGAACCGGAGGTATAGCTAAAGGCCTATGCTGGGGTAAAACAAGAATTCCCTAAGCCTCTTCCTGGAATCAGAGAAATCTTGACCTTCCCATTTAAAATGCTCCCTCATGGAATGCAGAGTCTCTGAAAATGAAAATCCTCAGGAGGAGAAGCTGAAGGAGTAGAATCATCCACATCAGAATCAGAATAAGGAGGATACTCCTGCAAGTCTTCAGTCAAGACTCAGAAGCCTCCGAACAGTGCTCAAAACTCTCAAACTCAGGTTCCACCCTAGGCCTCTTATCAGGAGGGGCATAGAACCTCTAATCATAGTAATCAAATCCTCTGCCATTTTAAGCATATGTTTCTTAGGCAAAGACCCTGAAGCACTAGGAGAAACCCCACTGAAGCTACACTAGGCCTGCCTCTCAAAGAAGCCTTGGAAACAGAGGGGAGGCTCTAACCACCTTAGGAAGAGAGGGAAGAACAGCCACCTGAGAAGCCCCTCAGCCTGGCCTACTTCCTGAGAGGATACATCCTGTAACAATAAAGTCTCTCCTGAGACTCCAAAGAAACACCTGGCAGAACCTCCGCTCCACTGAGCCTTCTAAAGAACCGCGCCAGGGACTGTCGGTTCTTCCACTCTAGGCTTTGCTGCTTTATCCTTGCGCTTTTTGCCGAAGCGGCGCCGGAACATCCGACGCCATTTTATAATTACAACGCTTCCCAAACACTAACCTGGCACAGTCTAACCTTCTCTTAATAGTGCGTTTGTTAAATCTTGCACAAGAGCGGCATCCAACAACGCCGTGCTGAGGGCCTAAACAAGGTATACACAAAGTATGGTAATGCCTATGAGGTATCTGTTTCCCACAAGAAATACAGTTATTCACTTTTCCTGACATCCGGTTAAATACTGAGGCAAGAAAAAAACAAAATATTCCCCAACGGGGTACTTAGCCAACTTTGATTCGGTCTGAAACTCTGACTTCAGAAACTTTCAGAACGCCAACCTGCACTCGCAAAATTGCTTCTGCATCGGACCATGCGGCAAAAAAGACTGAGGATATGACGTCGGTCATGCGCATTAGTACCCTGACGTACTGACGTCAGTCTAATGTGCCGTGACCGACGTCAGCCATATACTTTGGTATTCGGGCCGACTGGACAGCGGACTACCCAATAGTTAGGACTGCAGCAATGTGGAATGAAGAACATCTGTCTTTTTAGTCAGCTCAGCTCGACCTAGCTATCTATGAACATGGAAGATGCCCTTACACTTTGGAAGCTGGCCGGATGTTGCATCCTTTGCAGAATATAATTTACATACTGGTAATGCAGCAGTGATCAATACAAAGAACATTTGCTGTTACAGTAACCCTCAAGGCAGGAGATACTAAAAATCGGAACAGTGTTGCAGGAACTTTGCATGCTCCTAACTCAGCACAAGGCACCATGGCATCCACTGACAGCAGCGTGTAAGACCTCAAACATGAGAAATGAATGGGGGGGCAGTTTGGTTAGAGACTGCAGAACAGGAAACACAAAAACATCAGTGAATAGCCGTGAGCTCCCAACATTTAACATCCTAAAGGTTTAATTCCAAACACTTTAAAACATTAACCATCTACACAGACGCTACCTTTCATTTTTTTTTCTCAGTTATCAACCTCAATACAGATAAAAGACAAAGCACTCAGTGTTGAACTGTAAAAGCTAATTATGAAGCACTCGAGAAGGAATGTAAGGGCTAATTACAAAGGAACTGAGATGGAATGTAAGGAATAACTACAGCACAGTTAATACCACAGAGAGCCTGTCATGCAAGAAAGTGACGAGAGTGGTGCCCCTGAGGTCATCTAAGTTAGGCAGTTATTCAGATTATAAACCTCTGACAGCTGCTTAAGGTACTACTATGTAGTAGTACGAGATGTTTTCCTATACAAAAAAGACCATACTTCCACTGTGCATTTTTGCTTCTAAGGCACTGTCAAGACTGTGCCCTGCCTACCCAGGGGGGGGAAAAAGTGCAGCATGCTAGATAAAAGGCAAGGCAATACAGCAGCAGCAATCTACCACAGATTTTGTTCAATAGCACTATCCAGACTTTTACTTCAACTTTTCCATGTGTCATGTTTAAAAAAAAAAAAAAAAAAAAGCATGATTGAATTCTGCAGGCTCTAAAACACACTAACCTGCCCCTTCTAAGAACCACTGCTGTCTTAGGCTTCAGTTAAGATGGTTGTCTTGAATGATGTACTCCTGTAACCTGTCAGGTTTCGGATGGATCCACATAAGTCATCTCTTCAATATAGGGAAAGAATTCCCCTAAATGAAATTAAAAATACTCAGTAGGACAATACAATTGTTGCAATTACACCACTTACAAACACAGTAGAATCCTTAGTTCCTCATTTTCAAACATCCAAAGTACTTGACACATTTTACTTTTCCTTGGTGCGTGCATTCAAAACAAAGCACAATTACTAAAGCAAAACCGTAAATGTTTGAATACAAGAATCAAATGTTGCAGGTGAAAGTTGTTCCACTCTTCTTGTGTGTGTAAAATGTGAACTAATCAGTGTGAAGGGTGTCCCCAACCTCCCAATTAGGATGGTGGGGTAGCATATATCTATTACCTCCTAGTACATACAGAGACAGAAAGCTACTGCCACAGCATAACTATATATCTATTACGTCTATGAACCATCACAGAGGAAACACCAGCCAATCACCATAAGAGGAATACCAAATAATCTAGACGATACAATATACTGCACAAGGCAAAAACTATTTCCAAGTAGTATCATGGGGAAAAAAGGTGGCATCCCCACTACCCAATGTTAAGTGATCTTACAACAGGAAATCCTGCACTTCAGAATGTAATCGTTTCTTCCACTTGTGCCTTGACAGAGGGCAGCAACCACTGCAAACCAGGCTGCCCCTGGTCTTTAGCAAACAGAACTTTACAAGAAAGGTTGTTTTATGTATCCATTAAAATTCATGCCACAGCCATCTCTGCCTTCCTACCTCTGGCCCTCCCATCAGTCTATAAAGCAGTTTCTTACAGGAATTCTATACCTCAGATGTTAAGAAAAAGACTAGTACTGCTTTGGGACCCCCCCCCCATTTTGTGCTGGAAAAATCGCACCCTCCCTATGAGCATGCTGCTTTAGCGGACATCAAAATGTTCACTTGGACAACAGCTCTCCTAGTTACCACCACCTTTCAGCTAAACATATTTTAGAATTCTAATCCTTGATGTGTAAAGAATCATTACCGATCTCATAACAGGGTAAGTCTCTATATCAACCTTACCTTTATGCCTCAAGTGCTGTCTGAGCTTTCCCTCAACCAAACCATTAACCTCCCCATTTTCTTTCCATGCCCAGAAAAGAATGGTGAAAATGCTTTGCACTCCAAAGACGTGTGCAGACCACTCTGATTCTACCTGGATAGAAAATCTTGCAGAAGATCTGGCCACCTGTTTGTAACCTTTGCAAAAGGAAAGGGAGGCCTGTAAATGGGCAGACCTTAGCTAGATGGACTGCTAACTGCACCTTATTCTGTTACTACAGTCATGGAAAGCCAGCAATTCACAAGATTCAGCCACATTCCATGGACAAGAGCTGCTACTGCTGACTTCCTTAAGGGAGTTCACACACTGCATCTTGGAAGAAGCCAGTTGGACTTGGGCCAACACTTTCTCCAAGCATTACAACTTAGAAGCTACTTCCAGGGCAGGGTTTGCCTTTTAGTCATGCACGACTCTCATCTGCTTAAGCCTTTCGCCAGCCTCTCAACTATGTCCCCCTTCTCTCTAACTCTGGGAATTTTCCCCAAGAGTTATTACTACAAAAGTGGCCTGAGAAAACTGCAGTACAGTTGTGCTGGGTACTTTGCATAAGTGTTAATGCTGGAGGGTCTTCTTTCTAAATTACCAATTCTCATCCTCCTTTCCCCTTTTGTCTTCCACAGTTGAAGATGGGTACCCTTTGCAATCAACAACCCCCCCCCCCCACCTTGACTCTCCTTATTCCTCCAATTGCAGTCTAGGGACATTTGGGCAGGTCATGCTCTTGGCTACCCTGGAGAGAGGGTGTCTTCAGACAGAGGCAAGAAAGACCTAAATATGGTCCTGACTCATAACCTGTAAAGAGAGGTACAGTTCTCTGGAATTAAAGGTAAACCCCAGACTTCTACAAGGTGGGACTACCCAATAGTTAAAACTGCAACACCAAAGCCACTAGATCATTTACATTTACAGTAAGTACCTGAAAAAAACATACTTTTTGTCATTTTCACACATTTTCTATCAGTATGGCTGCCTTCTATTGCTTTAGTAAAAACCAAGTACTACTGGCCACTGGGATACTGTACCAAACCCACTTGAACCATAATTGCATTGGTGCCCTTGTTAGCAATTGGGCTTTGTTACACTTATCTTCAGTAACAAAGTATGCTTAGCATCTATCTCCTCTGTAGCCAACTGATTAATGTAACTACCACACAGTATTTTTTCATTTTGTTTTTCTTGGTTAATAGAATCACAGATGCTGGACACACACTTCCTTATCTGTTTATCATACCAAATTAATGTATTCACCTAGGTCATGGATGCATAACGTTAAAAAGGCTAAATAAAGAATTTAGTATATTTAGCAGCATCTCCATTAAGACACACATATGAAACACTACCTTATCAAGTCTTACGGCTTTTAGGCCATTCCCATGACTAATCCCATGCACGATATCTCTGCTCTAGGGCAGTAATGAAAGCCTCAAGCAGCACCACTGTTAGCCAGTGAAGGACATTCACTTGGGAAAAAAATACATACACAAAGTATTTCCAGATTCAGCTCTCTGCACGATGCAATTTCCCTTAAGAACACACACAGGGAACATACTCCCACCCTTGGGCTGGGATTCCCTCTCTGTCCAGTCTCTAAATAAAACTCCACACTGACCACAGCTGTAGGGTTGATGCCTCAGACTTGTGTTCCAAGCAAAGTCCTCCCCCATACCCTCTGAAACCAGTGCTCTGTGTGTCCCTGCTCCAAGTAGCTGAAACACACTTTCAAATTTGATTTACATGCACACACCCCTGGGATAGGGTGGCAAAGATTTACCAGTTATGCCCACTTTGTCCACGCTATAAGGTAGATACTGCCACCAGAACACTCCAAAGCCAGCTACTCTAAAGCTCCTACTAGGGTACCCAATTATACGGTGTAAAATTAATACCAATACAAATGGTAGTCTTTGACCAATGCAGCAAGGCTTTCAGGAGCAGCCACAGTGTCCCCAAATAAATATAAGTACTCCAACGGCTAAAATATTCTCTAAAAGACCACCCACAATGAAAAATTTAAATACATTTAATAATAATAAAACAAAAATACTAAATATCAACTTATAATAAACACCAGAGTTCCAATCACAGGTTCATAGGTTGGTACTAGGCTATCTGCCCGAGGGCATTTATAAGCCTAGCCAGTGTGTGTCAGCTTATGCCACCCCATTGATTAACTGAGCCTCAGTCAAGAAGAGCCAATGAAGTGATCCCAGGGGGGTATTTTCTGTTACCCATCCACTCTTCAAGGTTTCTCTTGAAGAGCGTTAGTGAGGGGTTCTGCCTAATGTAGTTAGTAATTTTGTTCCAAAGCATGGGGAGTCTCTGTGATAGGAATCTATCCCTCCAGCATGTTCCATTTATTGTTGTGGTGAGGTTTAGCTCACTCGAGAGAGTGGCTTGCAATGACTTGGATTTCTTTAAATGGAGCATGTCCATCAATTCTGAGTTGGACATGGCTTTGTAAGTCAGGCAGAGATCACCTCTGAGTAAGCAATATGCCACTGAGTACAGCCGAAGTTTCTCCAGTCGGACGGCATAGGACATATGTTTGAGGCCAGTAATCCTCTTGCTGAGGTACTTTTGTGGTCTTTCCAGCTGTTGGAAGTGTCTTGTGAGGTACATCCCAAATGGGGCATTGTACTCGATCATGGGTCTGATGAGTGACTAGTAGAGGGGCATTATAACCTCTATTTCTAGATGGGAACCCTTTATTAATTAAATAGGCTACACAGAAGGATTTCCTAACTACTTTGGCAATATGATTGTCAAAGGAGAGATTACTATCTACCTGGGTCCCCAGATCTCTTATTACCTCTTCTGTATTAAGGGGGCTGCCACCTATGTGGTAATTCATGGGTGTTTTGTTTTTCCCCAAACGGGATGACTATGCATTTTTTGGCATTTAGCTTGAGACCATGACTTTGACAGCAGGTGTCCGTCTCAGTAAGGCCCCTTTGGAGAATGTCCGTGTCAGCCAGAGAGTCAATTATGGCTCCCAGTTTGCAGTCATCTGCGAACTTGGTTAGCCATAGTCCTCCTGTGTTTGCTTGTACTTCTAAGTATATGCCGAACAGTAGGGGTCTCAGGACAGAGCCTTGTGGGACATCACTTGTGACTGGTTTAGAGTCGGACCTGGAGCCTGCTATTCTTGCAGTGTGAGTTCTGTCTGTAAGCCAGTTGGCAACCCATCTTGTGACGTAGGGGTTTATGTTCAAGCTGTTGAGTTTTTCTATAATTCCAGAGTGGCGAATGGTGTCAAAAGCCTTGGCAAGGTCAAGGTAGGCTGTGTGAACCACCTTCCCCTCATCTATGGCCTTGGTGACTGTCTCGAAGAAGTCAACCAGGTTTACTAGGCATGATCGGCCCTTAAAGCCGAACTAGGTTGGGTCAAGTGTTTGGAGGTTCCCAATGTCTTTGTTAATGAGTTCCATGATGATGCGCTCAATAGCCATGCAGACTAGGCTAGTCAGGCTTATGGGGCGATAGTTACCAGGGTCAGTTGTGGCCCCTCCTTTGCGGAGCAGAATAACTGTTGCTGTGTGCCATTCTATGGGCACGTAGCCTGCGAAGAGGCTGAAGTTGAACAGTGTGTTTAAGTGGGGGGTTAGTTTGTTCTGTAGTTCGTGCAAGACGCAGCCTTGGACACCATCTGGCCCCACTGACGCTGTGCTTTTGGCTTTTGAAAGGGCTGTTTTCACCTGTGCATCTGTGATTTCCGGGACACTACACTTTTCCGGTATTGTTATGGGTCCTTTTGGGGGTGAGAGGAGGGTGAAGTTTGCACTGAATCTGCCAGGATGTTGGCAATATCAGTAGGTTCAGTATATTTTGTGCTATTTTGCACTAGCTCAAAGCACATCTACGTGTTGCCACTTAGATTCTTGACATAGCTAAAGAAGGCTTTGTAGTCATCTTTCAAATCCTTGGCTATTTTTCTTTCAAAGTTAGCACTGGATGATTTTATGAGGGACCTTAGTTTCTTACCGATACTGATCAGGGATGTCTTTCCTTCTTGGGTCTTGCTTTTTTTCTGAACTAGTTTCCTCCTTCTATTGTATAGCCTGTTTATGGCAGAGGTCCACCAGACTGGTTTCCTTCTCTTAGGGGAGTGAGTCTTTGTTTTGCTAGGGATGGCACGATCCATGCATCCTTGTAGGTGCTCAGAGTGCATTTGTAAAGGCTCCTGCATCTTGGACACTGTTATCCTTTAGAGTGGGGGCTGTGAAACTTACCACCTCTGTTTTAAGTAAGGTGAAGTTTGCTATAGAAAAGTTTTTCACCGTGGTTTCCTTGGTTGGGGGTGGTGGTGTGATGTGGACATCCAGAGCGATTAGTTTATGGTCTGATCTAACCAGTGGCAGGTTGACCTCCGGTGCAGAACACCTGTCGCCCATGTTGGTGATGACCAGGTCCAATATGTTTTCACCTCTGGTAAGGGAGTTTACCAGCTGATCCAGGGTATTTGAGTTGCTAAATTCCAGGAAACACTGGACCTGGGAGTTTGTACTGGAGTCGTTTTCCCAGTTAATGGTAGGGTAATTGAAATCGCCCAATATCAGGGTGTTCGGTAGGACCTTCATGTTTTCCAGTGTCTCCAGAAAAGCAGAGTGGTGGTCCTGGGTCATGGAGGGTGATCTGTAGCAGGCCATAATTTGCATTGCAGATTTGCCCGATGTTAATGATCTCAGAGGTATCATGCTGCGCCACTAACCTGGAGGTGTGGGTATCCTTGATGAATATAGATACACCCGCTCCTTGTGTGCATCGGTCCATGTTCTGTGGCCGAAATGTGTGGTAGGAGTTGTAGCCAGTTAGTTCTGGGGTGCTCTGTGGAGCCTTGAACTAGGTTTCAGTTACTGCACAAATGTCGACGTTCTCCATACTGAGGAGTGCTTCGAGCACATGCATTTTGAGATTTAAACTCCTGACGTTGAGTAGCATAACCCTCATTTTTTTAATTTGTGCTGTTTACGGAGGTAGGTTTGACTTTTGAGCCTTGCCTAAAAAAGGCACTATGGGGGCAGCAAGAGCCTTGGCCAGTATTCGAAAGCCTAGGGGTGACAGGTGCAAGCAGTCTCATGCGAAGCAACGAGGCTCAAGCATGTTGTCCCAGGCTGACAGACACTGGATCCCCTTTGAATGACACCAGAAGCTTAGCCCACTGTTGAAATTGATCATTTTTTTTCTTTATACTGCGGTATCATTCTTGGTGAGGGCAGGATGCTACTCAGAGTCATACCCACCTGGGTTACATGATCAGAGAACTCTTCCATGTCTCCATGTAGTCCAAGGAGGTACATCTCAGGTCATTCACACGAACATGAACAATGACGGACATATTTGCACTTGTTCTGGAGTGACCCGAGTACTTGTGTTATGTGGCGGATTCTGGCTCCCGACAGGCAGCTAACAGTAACCTTCTCCTTGTCCAGCCTAGTGAGTGGGACGTCAGTGTGCCTGACTATAGAGTCGCCTATTACTAGTGTGTTAGGTATGTTATTTTGCCTTAAGGGCTGTGACTGTGTGGCACACTGATTTTGTGTTTTATGTGTTGTCTGGTTTGTGACGGGAGGTGCAGGTTTTTTGGGTGTCTGCTTTGGAGGTCTGTGATGCTTTTGCAGGTTTTTATTTAGAGCCTCAGAGTATGATTTTGTGTATTTATGTGTATTTTTTGCCAGTGCTGGTTTGGTATGTCTATGTGAGGCTGGAGGTGTGGTGCAAGTGTTAACCTTCTCCTCTTGACTGCCTGTTCCAGTCTTGGGTGGAGAGAGCTTAGCCTCCAATTTAGCTATATAATTGCATCTCTCGCATATGTTAATGTTTTGTGGCAGGAGGACAGAGTTGTCTGTGTACATGAGGCAGAGGCAGTTGTAACATTGCCTCATGATACCCAGGTTCACCAGCTGGACTGGAGCGTACACCTGAAATTGCCCTTTGGTCATGCCTGAATAGTAGGGTGAACTGCTTAGTCGCTTGGTTGGTGAGGGGTGAATAATGAGCCTTGCCCTGCTGGGCAATCAAGTGTCGGGGTATATTAGTGCTTGCTATTAGGTCTGAGCAAGTGCTGGACTGTAGGATGCTTTTTAAGTATTTAGGTTGAGAGTTGGACTACTTTCAAAGGAAAGGGAAAAACTAGAGACTTGGTGAAGCCGGGAATAAATTTAGCCCGAGCTAACCGGTGCTGCCCGGACGTGCAAAACCATGCAAACGCAGTTTTTACAACAGGGAAATCAGAGAGATAGCAATTAGCCCAAAATGGCCTATAAGCTACTAACTTCTGGGCTGGAACCACTCCTCCAGGGACAGATGGCTGCTCAAAGCTCCCTCTCTCAGGTGAACAGAGAAACAACCTATCTATATAAGTAAGGTATGGGCAACTCAAACTTGTAACACAGCCCTGAATTCAGCACTAGCCTGAAAACTGGACTATACCAGCTTAGAAAGGTGGGAAACGAGGATTTTTTTTTAAAAGATAAGGCAAAAGCAGTAAAAAATACACTTAAAACAGCTTTAAATGACTACAAACAGTAAAAAATACATTTAAAACAGCTTTAGATGATAGGGAAGGTTGTTTGGCTACCAATCAGAAGAGTTGTCCAGCAACAAAAACAGAAATGACTGAGTGAAGGCTGCCCTGGACCTGGAGAAATCAGTTTTGTAGTGTTTGGTAAAGGTGTCTATAGAAGACCAAATGGTAGCCCCTAAGATGGACCTGGAGCCCATTCCTTTGTGGAACACCCACAAGGAAGCCACCACCCTAATGGAATATACTTTAGGGCACTATTTCATAGGAAATATTAAAATAACACAGATGGACAGATTCAGAAAAATGTACTTAACCAACCTCACTATATTTTCCTGACTGATCTAAATAATTACTATCCCCTGGTTATTTACTTAAAACAAGGCAAGATGAAGTGGGTGAGTGATCCTTCTTTGCCAGATTTCAAAACAGACTGCCCTGAGACTTCTGTCTCATCTAGTACTAAATAGTACAGTTTTGTACCTACCATAAATGTAGATGTCCGAACTGGATAGCATCTGCAGTCATAACAAATGGGTTGTCCTGTCGTCAGGCAGCCCTTCGGTCGGCCGGATTCCAAAGTCTGGGTCCGGCTTCGGCTGATGTCGCACTTCACCCGACGTCATCTCTGCTGGTCCTCTGGTATAAAGGCATCAGCCGACGCCATTTTCCTCAGTGTTTCTTGCCCCAGATGCCAGTTGCCCTCTTGGAAAGCTAAATTTTGGATAAATGCCAATGTTTCCAAAAAAGTAGAAGGCAAACACAAAAAATAAGCATGTATGTACATATATACAAACAAATACACCATAAGAGAGACTCCCCCCCAGCTAGCTATTAGGAGGGTAAATACCCTAGGAGTACCACAGAGGGGAAGGAGGGTGGGTAATCCTGACTGCAGATGCTATCCAGTTCGGACATCTACATTTATGGTAGGTACAAAACTGTACTATGTCCTTCATGGATGCATCTGCAGTCATAACAAATGGGTAGAATACCATAGCCAAACTAGGGGTGGAGGAAGAAAATTTATGGTGTAGTTAGGATCCCTTGCAGTACAGCAGTGGCAAACCCTGCTCGGGATCTAGAGTATAGAGGTAAATTATAATGCTTGGCAAATGTATGCACGGAGGTCCAAGTAGCCGCCTCAATAATGTCTTTGGTTGCCACTCCTCGTAAGAAAGCTGTGGTAGTGGCTGTAGCCCTTGTAGAATGAGGTCTTATGTTCTGTGGAATTGGTTTTCCATGGTAGGAGTAACAGAATCTTATGCAATTTCCTATCCATTTGGAGATTGTCTGTTTGGAAATTGCTTTTCCTTCCCTTCCTGTTGCATAGGCTACTAAAAGCTGGTCAGTTTTTCTGTTACTTTTGGTTCTGTCCAGGTAGTAGCGTAACTGCCTATGTACATCCAAGGTATGCAGCAGTCTTTCCCCTGTTCTGTGGATTGGGAAAGAAGGTAGGTAGGTGGATTGCCTGGTTTAAAGACACTCTGGATACCACCTTAGGCATAAATGTAGGATTAGTTCTCATGGACACCCTATCGTGATGGAAGATTAGGAAGGGTTGCACTGCCATTAAGGCCTGTAGTTCAAACCCTCCTTGCTGAGGTAATTGCCAGTAGGAAGGCAGTTTTCCATGACAGGTGTTGCAGATCTGCTGTTGCTGCTGGTTCAAACGGAGGGAGTGTCAACTTTTCTAGCACAAAGTTCAAGTCCCATGCTGGTAATGGTGGTTTCCTAGGAGGTTTTACATTCTTGATCCCTCTGAGGAACTGCCTGAGTAGAGGATGCGAAAAGACAGGTGGATCAAGCTGTATTCTGCTGAAATAGCTGATGCATGTATCTTGATGGAGGAATAGGACAGGCCTGTATGTAGAAGCTCTGCCAAGTACTCCAGAATGTTAGCAATATCTATGTTCGACACATCTTTTCCTCTTTCAGAACTCCAAATGACAAACCTTTTCCATTTTCCTGCATAGTTCCTTCTTGTTGAAGGTCTGCGGGCTTCAAGGATAATGTCTTTAACCCTTTGGGAAAGGTCTGGGTTAGTTGCTGCTATGTGATGTTCCAGGCAGTCAGTTGCAAGGTTTTTAGGTTTGGATGCATGATGTTGTAGTTGTTCTGAGTTAACATCAAAGGCATCAGGGGTATTGACCACATTCTCTCCCGAGACATGCTCCTCAGCAATGGGTACCAGTGTTGTCTTGGCCAATTCGGAGCTATCAGGATTATCCTTGGACGTTCCTCTTTGATTTTCAGTAGTACCTTGTGCATCAAGGGAAGAGGTGGAAATGCATATGCTGTCAGGCCTTTCCAGCTGAAGGATAGAGAGTCCACCTTCCATGCAAGTGGGTGGAATGTCCTTGTGCAGAATTTTTGAGCTGGTGATTGAGTGGGGATGCGAATAGATCTATTTGTGGCATTCCCCATTTCTTTGTGATGGCCTTGAAGATGTCCGGGTGTAGCATCCATTCGTGAGCATCCGAGGTGGTTCTGCTTAACATGTCTGCTAGGGTGTTCTCTTTTCCGGCACAAAATTGCCTGTAACTGGATGTTGTAGCTGAGAGCCAGATTCCAAAGGTCCAAAGTCATTCTGCATAGGGGTATGAATGAGTGCCTCCCTGTTTGTTGATGTACCACATGACTGTGGTGTTGTCTGTCCTTATCATCAAATGGCCTTCTTTGAGGAATGGTCTGAATTTTGGATTGCCAGTTTTACTGCCAGCATTTCTTTTGGTTTATGTGCAGGTGCAACTGGTCTTGAGTCCACAATCCTTGTATGCATTTGTCCAGCATGTGCGCCCCATCCTAGGTCTGAGGCGTCCGTTGTGATGGTTTGGCTTGCTTGAAAGTTGTGGAAGGGTAAGCCTGGGTTTGACTGGCATGCTTGAGCCCACCATAGGAACTCCTGTTTTAGGCATGGGATTAGTGGGATTTCTGTTTCTAAGCTGTGCCTGTGCTGAGACCATAAATTCTTTAGGTACCACTGTAGCTTTCTCATATGCAGTCTGGCATGTGGGACCAAGATTATGCATGATGCCATGAAGCCCAAGGCCTGCAGAACTTTTCTTGCTGTTAGTTTGTTCTGCTTTGTTAATGCCAAGAAGTAAAGAAGGAGTTCTTTTTGTTTTTCTGCAGTTAGGAATGCCATTTGTTTTACTGTGTCCAATTCCGCGCCCAAGAATGTTCTTGTTTGGGATGGTATCAGTCTTGACTTTTGTAAATTGACTGTGTATCCCAGGGCTTGTAGCAAGTAAATGACCCTTTGTAAATCTGTTGTCAGCTTGCTTTTGTTGTCCGCTTGTAACAGGCAGTCATCCAGGTATGGATAAATTTGGATTCCCTGTAGTCTGCAGTGAGCGATTACTGATGCCAGGCATTTTGTGAATACTCTGGGTGCAGTAGATAAGCCAAAGGGCAATGCGGAGAATTGATAATGCTCTGATCCTGCAAGAAATCTGAGGTATCTTCTGCAATTTGGTCGAATGGGGACGTGCAGGTATGCCTCCTTGAGATCTAGAGTTACCAGCCAACACTCCTTGCCCAGCATGGGAAGAAGTTGCTGTAGGGTCAGCATTTTGAATTTTGGGACAATGATGTATGTGTTTAAGACGGACAGGTCAAGAATAGGTCTCCAACTTTTCTCTTTTCTTGGTACTAGGAAGAGTCTGGAGTAGAATCCTTTGCCCTGTTCTGTTATTGGTACTCTTTCCACAGCTCTCATCTTTGTTAATTTCGCTATTTGCTGTAGAGCTTCTATTTTTTGATTTGGAGGTAGGTTTGGCATTCCTCTTTTTACTGGTAAGGTGTGGAAGTGGAACCGGTATCCTTGGTCTATGGTTTGCAAAATCCACTTGTCTTTTGTGATATAGTGCTAATTTTTCGAAAATAAGGTTAACTTTCCGCCTAAAGGTGCTGCTATTTGCTCCCTGGTAGGCGGTGTCAGAGCCAAGTCACTGTGATTGTCCTGTTGCAGTGGCAGTGGTTGTGTCTGTGCCTCGGTTATTGCCTTGCCACTGTCGTCCTCTGTAGGCACCTCCTCTGGATTGATTTCTGCCTCTAGAGCATCTATTCCTGCCCCTTTGGGATTTTGTGGAGTCTGGAAAGAACCAATTTTTGGCAGGCCAGTTCCTGCTAAACCTTGGGGGCTGAACCTGTAAGAAATCTTTAACTGTTTGTACAGATTTTGCCTTTTCTTCCATTTTCTTCATTACTTGCTGGGCAGGTGTACCAAATAGACTGGCCTTATCCATAGGAGCATTTAACAGCTTTGCTTTAACATGATCCGGTAAGACCTGTTCTTTCAACCATGCATGCCTTCTTATCACTGTGCCAGTCATGGCTGATCTAAATGAAGCCTCCAGTGCATCATAGCCACATTTTAAGGAATGGTTACTAACCTGTTGGATATTATTCACCATTTCTAATACATATTTCTTATCTAAGGATTCATCAGAGGACAGTTTTTTAGTTAACTGATCAAGCATAAACTCTTGGTATTGGATCATATGAAACTGACAGTTTAAAGCTCTAGCTGAGAGAGTAGCAGAGGTGTAAACTTTTTTCCCCCATCTCTCCAAGGACCTGGATTCCCTTTCAGAAGGAATAGGGTTTTTTGCTGTGGTCGAGGCTACTGCCTTAGGCCCCTGGGATATAGTTTCGGGATCTGCAAGTGGGGCCTTGTATAGGTGGTGATGAGTGTCTGGCACCCTGTAAAATCTATCTGGTTTGGCAGGGGCTGGAGGTAAAGAATCAGGAGCAGTGCAAACATCATTAAATGCATCATCCACAACAGGCAGTACAGGAGGTATAGCTAAGGGCCTATGGTGTGGTAAGTGCAGAAAAGTCCTAAGCCTTTTTCTTGAATCTGAGAAATCTTGTTCCTGCCATTGGAATTGTTCTCTCATGGCATGTAAGGTTTCCCCAAAGGAAAATTCCTCTGGTGGAGAGGCAGCTGGAATGGATTCTTCAGCATCGGAGTCTTCATAAGTAGAAAAGGGAGCCTCTGGCTGGTCTGTAATGTCCGAGTCATCCGCAGAATCATCAGAGGACACTGGTTCGGGGGGCTCTGCTCTAGGTCTCTTTTCTGGGGGCTGAGAGGCCCTGTCTGGGTGAGATTGGGATCCCCTAATTAAGGATATTAAATCTTCTGCCAGAGTAAACATTTGTGAACTTGAAATGGGCCTGTGTGAGGGGGGCTTAACAGGCACTGATTTAACAGATTTGGCTGCTTTAGCCCTGGCAAAGGCCTTAATAGACATGGCTGCAGGAGGCCTAGCAGCACCACGTGCTGGGGTAGAGACATCCAAAGGGATGGTGTCTGATAAATCACTAGGAACCACAGTTGTAGGCAAAATTTCTGAGGCCGATTCAACTAAGGTAGCAGGAGCCTCAGTAGTAGTCATGGATTCGGCTGAAGATTGACCGGTTTTCTCGGTTTCAGCCGAAACCGAGACACTCGAGGCTTGCTTAACCGTGGTTTTGGCCGAAACCGCGGACCGCGAGTGTCGGTCTTTTTCTTTGCGTTTAACAATTTGGGTAGTCGGAGGATCCGACAGCATAATGTACGCAAAATCTGAGCCAAAAAACTGTTCAGCAAACTCCGACCGACGCCTAAGCGTTCGTCGGTTGAAGGAAGCACAGGCCGAACAGGCTGCTACGTCGTGGTCTGGGCCTAAGCAAGGCAGACAGTAAGAGTGGAAATCTTTATGAGGTATTTGTTTCCCACAAGTTAAACAGTTATTGACTTTTTCTGACATCGGCTGAGGCAAGAAAGAGTCCCCAACGGCCTCAGGTTTTTAGAAGTCTTCGAAGTAGTAATCGGTAGTAGTAATCTCTGGATCTGACCGACCGGCACTTGCGAACAGCTTCTGCTTCGGGCGCCACACGGCAAGAAAGACTGAGGAAAATGGCGTCGGCTGATGCCTTTATACCCGAGGACCAGCAGAGATGACGTCGGGTGAAGTGCGACATCAGCCGAAGCCGGACCCAGACTTTGGAATCCGGCCGACCGAAGGGCTGCCTGACGACAGGACAACCCATTTGTTATGACTGCAGATGCATCCATGAAGGACATCATCATTTCACTCCTGGATTACAGAATGACATCACATACATCTGGTCTGGTTCCCACACTACCCCCTTTACTAGAAATTGAACTTTTCCCCTTACACTACTAATAGTAGTCTAGTTATGGTTACTGTTCCATGCACCATTCATTCATTTTCCAGTTTACTGCAAATGCTTTTTCCCCAGTCCTATGAAATATCCTTCATATGTGCACAATTTGTGGTATCCATGCCAGTATTAATCAGAATTCAGTGTGCTAAAAATTGTCATGTAAACCAGGGTGCATTTTTTTTTATTATTATACTGCATAGTTTAATCCTACAACTAAAAGTATATTTATTGCCATGTCTTGTTGACTGCCCTATTCATGTTTAAATAACTTCATATTAACATTATGTAATTACTATAAATCAAAATACTGTACAGCGCACTCTGGGCTACTCCATGCTAATAATATTGGCAGTGCTTGCTAGCAAACATTCAGTACTGACAAATCCTCATTTCAACACTTTTTAACATTTAAACAGCTCTCAAGAAGTTGTTTTGGTACCCACAGTTCTGGCCATCAGACTAATACCAGGACATCGCAACATGTAAGGTTAAGGAGGGACTGTCCGCTCTTCTGTAAAGCCAGTCATTTCTGCATGCATCTTACTGGTCCACTCATTACAGATAACATTAGTCAGACAGCTTCTGAAAGGTGCAGTCTCTTGCACTAGTGGGGTCAGCCCCCCCCACCCCCAAGTTGTACATACCATGCACTGCTGAACAGTCAAGCACTACCATAATAGCAGTCACCTCATTTAAAAGGATCTTTGAACTGCAGGCTTTCTTGTAGGGTATCTCATTTTCCTTTCCACTAGATGTGCCATCTCTGAAAACAAAAAATCCTTTGTCCAGAGTGGTCAATGATTTTTTTTTTCTAAATCAGTTGTTTCAGATAATACTGTTCAATCACTGCTCGCATATAAAAAGGTGGGGGGGGGTTGCATACCATGGATGTGCCAGTTAGTCTGCAGTCAGTTGCAGTACTCTAAACTATATGGGACAAATACCAGAACTTAGAAAGAAAAGGGAGGAGGATTAGAGTCCATGAAGTAGTAGTATAAATAGAACTGTACACAGGCTAGAAATACATTATAGGCAGCAGCTTGGTAGAGTATACAGCTTTCAAAATGCAACAGACAGCTGAAGCCCTGGTAAAGTGGGCCCTGACCTTGCTTGGAAGTGTCATTATAGTCCGTAATAAAAAGCAATAGCATGAGATAAAAAATTAAAAACTGTTTTGACACCAATTTTTCCCCTTTCTCTTACTTTCATAGTAGGTAAACTGCTGATTTGTATTCCTGAAGGTTTCTGTCCTAAATGTAGTATCCCCCACCCCCACCCACACTATTTTTGGGTTCTGGATAGAAAAAGTACAGTTGTGTACCTACCATAAATGTAGATGTTAGAGTGTATTCACTGTTGCAGTCATTACACTTGGGTTATCCTGCTGGATGCTGAAGTTGGCTTGATATAAAGCTGTGTAGGTCTGAAACCACCCTCAGAAGCCGATGCCTGCTCAGCGGCTCCGGACCCATCTGAGGGATTAGTTTCCGAAGGCCCAATACCTTGAGTATCCAGAGGCCTTAGTTGTCTCCACGTGGTAGCCGGAGGCAGCCTGTGGCTCTGAGGCAGCGGGTGTCAGGGGCTGCGAAAGCGCCTCAATGAGAACCGGCAACTGGCCTAGAAGAGGCGTCGTAGTCAGTTTTGGGCCTCGGATGCCTGTCCTTTTCTTTTTCCTTGCGCTTTTTATGAACTCCGGTCATCGGCTGTTCCGACGGCATTATATAGTTAAACCTTCGGCCAAAGTAATGAAATACAAAATCGTACCGATGCTTAATAGTGTGTTGGTTAAATCTAGCACAAAACTGACAACTAGCAATGTCGTGGTCAGGGCCTAGGCAAGGAATACAGTAAGAATGAAAATCCTTATGAGGTATTTGCTTCCCACAAGAAATACAATTGTTAACTTTTTCTGACATTGGTCTGGAGCAAGAAAAAAAAGTTTCCCCAATGGGGTACTTAGCTTTATTGAAGACTTCGGATCCGAAATTCAATTTTGAAAATCTCAGCAGTCTGCCGACCGGCACTTGCGAAGTGCTTCTGCTTCAGGCAGAGCGTGGCTAGAAAGCCTGAAGAAAATGGCGTCGGCTGCATCTTATATACCCCTGGCGCACTGATATCAGGGAAGAGGCGACAGCAACCGACGCCAGACCAGGACTTTGAGATTCAGGCCAACTGCAGGTAGCCTGCCAGCAGGATAACCCAAGTGTAATGACTGCAACAGTAAAGCACGATGAACATCAGGGAGATGAACAGCCTGGCTCAAAGTCAAATGAACAAAGAAAGGATTTGTTCACAAAGTTACTCTATCCTTTTGAAAGGTGAGACAAGGTTGAATCACCATAACAGCTTGCAACTCTAATACTATTCTCACAGTCAGAACAATTCGTAATACTGTTTTCTAAGACAAGAAATTCAGATCAGATCAGCCTCACGAGCAGATTCAAAAGAAAAACAGTTTCTCCAGTAAAATTAAGATCCCAAGAATGAGACATCTGTTTTCCAGGTGGGCAGATGCAAAAAACTCTGTTTCACTCGAGGCAGGTTAGAAAGTAGAAAGGGGGGATCCATAGGCAGACTAGCAGAAATAGCTTAGAGATGAATCTTGAAAGAGTATATATATATATATATATATATATATAAAAGGCTATGTTGGTAGTAACTCACACAAATGTAATACAATATAATACAACACAATAAAATACAATACAATTACAATATAGTATAATATAAGACAACACAAACAGATGTCTGGGCTTTAAAAGGATCCTGGGTCTTGCTCTGGCACCAACTAGAAAATCTTTTCCATTTACTCAAAATATTCTATAGCAGCATGACTTTTAGCCTCTTAATACCTGATGCACATCCTCAGAAAACAGGTGCCTAAAAAGTCTGAACTTCTAGCATCCTGGCAATGATCTGAAAAAACTGAAGACTGGGGTTATCAAAACACCTGTTCTGTGCAAGTCCATTATGTGAGGAAGTTTGTGGTAATTCATTTTGGACAATTTAAGAATGGATAACTATAGCTGGCTGGGCCAAAAGGAAGTTTTCTTTTTAAATGAACTTAACTAGGTGGGTGCACTGGTCCAAGAATCCTTCTCAGTCATAACCCAGACAAGATATTACAGCTAAAAAATACAGTCGATAAAAAATGTACACACCCCTGTTAAAATGCCAGGTTTGTGTGATATAAAAAAATGAGACCACAATAAATAATTTCAAAACTTTTCCCACCTTTGATGTGACCTATAACCTATACAACTCAAATGAAAAATCTGTTAGGGGAAATATATAAAAAAATGAAAAACATACACTATGCTGGTTGCATAAGTGTGCACACCCTTAAACGAATACTTTATTGAAGCACCTTTTGATTTAATTACAGCATTCAGTCTTCTTGGGTACGAGTATCAGCTTGGCACATCTTGACTTGGCAATATTTGCCCACTTTTCCATGCAAAAGTGCGCCAAATCAGTCAGACTGTGAGGGCATCTCTTGTGCACAGCCGTCATCAGGTCATCCCACAGATTTTCTATTGGATTTAGGTCTGGGGTATGGCTGGGCCATTCTTTTGTTGATTTGGATGTATGCTTGGTGTCATTGTTGTGTTGAAAGGTGAAATTCCTCTTAATCTTCAGCTTTCTAGCAGACGCCTGAAGGTTTTGGGCCAGAAGTGACTGATATTTGGAACTGTTCATAATTCCCTCCACCTTGACTAAAGCCCCAGTTCCAGCTGAAGAAAAGCAACCCCAAAGCATGATACTGCCACCACCATGCTGCACCGTGGGGACGGTATTCTTTTGGTGATGTGAAATATTGTTTTTGCATCAAACGTACCTTTTGGAATTGTGGCCAAAAAATTCAACCACAACACATTTTCCCACATGCTTTAGGGAGACTATATTTTTTTGCAAATTTTAGCCGGGCCTGGATGTTTTGTGTGAGAAAAGGCTTCCGTCTTGCAAGCCTACCCATAGTCCAGAGATATGGAGAATACGGAAGATTGCTGTCATGTGTAGTACACAACCAGTACTTGCCAGAAATTCCTGCAGCTCAGTGTTGCTGTAAGTCTCTTGGCAGGCTCCCTGACCAGTTTTCTTGTCTTTTCATTAATTTTAGAAGGACGTCCAGTTTTTGCAACATCACTATTGTCCCATATTCTCTCCACTTTTTGATGGCCTTCACTGTGTTCCATGGTATATCCAATGCTGTGGACATTTTTTTGTACCCTTCTTCTGACTGACCCTTTTGAACAATGAAATCCTTTTGATGCTTTGTAAGCTCTCTGCAAACCATGGTTTTTGCTGTAGCAGGCAACTGAGTAAATGTCAGGAAAATCCTACTAGGACAGCTGAACTTTATTTGGGGTTAATCACAGTCTCTAATTAAAGGCAGGTGTGTACACAAGACTGAATTGCTGTAATTAAATCAAAAGGCGCTTCAACTTAGTATTAGTTTAAGGGTGCGCACACACAACAAAGTATTAGTTGAAGGCTGTGCACACTTATACAACTAGCGTATTGTACGTTTTTTTACTTTTTATATTTTTTCCCCTAACAGATTTCTTTTTCAATTGAATTGTACAGATAAGTTACATTAAAGGTGGGAAAAGTTTTGAAATGATTTATTCTGGTCTCATTTTTTATATCACAAAAACCTGGCATTTTAACAGGTGTGCACACACTTTTTATATCCACTGTACATTAGACTTCAGAACTACTTGCATAAAAATTTCCATTGGCAGTACTGAATTTTCATTTAGGAACAGATACAGATCACTGATTTTCCAAGGTGGTACAGGTCATTACTGACTGAGCAAATTAGCTTTCAGTTCAATTTTAAAGATGCACTTCAATGAATATGATTAAAGCAGAAGCTGTGTTAAGAGACAGCAGATGGAATACGTAATTATTGATTACATTATAGATAACTTCAGAGATGTGGGCTAGGGCTAGAAATTATCAATATCAACTCTGAAGAGTCCTTCTACATCTTTGGAAGAACCCTTTATCAGAGGAAGGGTGGAAAGGCACACAGGAACAACCTCATCCATGGGAATGAAAAGGCATCTATCTTCAAGGCCTTTGTGCAAACAGACCTAGAGCAGTACTACTTTAAATTATCTGCTGTAGATAGAGGCAAACTGCGCTACTTGAAGAGCTCCTCAGTGTTTGATTAATTCCTGGAAGGCCCCTGAGTGCAGCTTCCATTAATTTTTTTCTTCATGGCCCTGCTCAGTCCGTTATAACATTCTGCCCCAAAAGTAGATAAACAACCTGGAAGGTCAGACTGCACACAATTTCTAGTCCTCAAAGGAGTAGATCTAATACCCCCATTTATGTACCACATCACTGCCTGAAATAAAGAGTTCAGAGATTTGACAGCATTTATTGGAGTCATTACTTCTTTGACATGTGTGCTTTACTTTGCCCTGCTTGTTCCACAGATCCTGAACTTTCACCCCACTGGACACAGCTCCCCTAGCAAAGGCTGGGGCATCTTTAGTTATAAAGCAAGTAGGGGAAGGAAATGGGGGGAAAAGGAGACATGGGTTGAGAAATAACGGATTCACCCATCAGACTAAATTCACCTTTCAGAAACCCCAACACAGGGATTTGATATGCTAGAGGGTACTGGTGCTGGACCCCAGCTAACACAAATCTTAAAATTTTCCTCATGAAATCTGGCCATAGTAATCAAGAGATTTGTCAAGGTCATGAAACCTGGAGTCCTGAGACATTCCCTGGCAGATGCCACAGCCTGGTTGGAAAATATCAGAAACTGTTCCTTGTAACATTCTATTTTGTCCTAAGAAACAAAAGCAATAATGAGGGTTGTATCCAGGAGGCATCCCAGAGATACTATCCTGTAAGTCTGAATGAGAGAAAACTTCTCTATCTTGACCTGAATCCCACACAGAGAAAAAAAATTGTATCCAAGACAGATTCTTGGCAACTTGTAAAACATTCTGCACAAATAAGGCAGTTATCTAAATGTGAAAAAAACGTGAATGCTCTGTAACCTGCACTGGGCTTTTCCAGGAGCCAGACACTTCTCACACATTCTTGGGAGCTGTTGACAAATCCAAAGGGTAAACAAAGAACTGAAAATGTAAACCAGAGAAAGAAAAATGTAAATATCTGAAATCTGAGAACTAGGATGTGATAAAGACTGTTTAAATACAGAGTTAGTAGAAAGCCTAGAGAAGGAATGAAGAGCATTTTAAATTCCGTGATTTTTACATGAAGGTTTAAAAAAGAAAGGTAGACAGGTTTCTAGGCGCCTTCTTTTTTGGGCACTAGAAAGATTGTTTAATAAAACCTTATCCACATTTGACCTTGGGGCAAAGGTTCAATAACCCCCTGATACAGCATTTGATCCAGAATAGGAGGAAACAGGGAGGTTTGATTGGATGCATGCAGGGGTTTCCCTTGAAAAGTTGGATTGGCATCCTATCACCATTTGTAACCTTTTGGAATAACTATCAAAACCAAAGCGCCTGACGTTATCTGATGTCAAAGTGGATAGTAAAGACCTAGACTTGGGGAAAACTTTACTGGAAAGCAAGGTGAAATATGACTGAGCATATAGCTGGTCTACTTTTTTTGATAAGTCGGTTCTGGAAATATCCTCCTTTCTTTTTTGGAATTTCCAGCATCGCTTTAACAAAATTTACACCTTGCTAGGATTGTCTAGTCTGTTTCCAATCAAAAGAACCCAAACTGGAAAAAGAAGTTATGTCTTACCATGACGTTCCATCTGTATTGTTGATCCTCGTTCAGTCAATATGCCAGGGTTATCGGTTCCGACCTTGGAACCGAGCCGGCCATCTTCCAAGCTAACGACAGCCACACTCTCTCGAGCTAAACTCTTACCCACAATTCCCCTCTCCCTGTTACCCCAGATTGAGTTTGCAAGTCAAAGGAAGTAGAGGCTACCTCTGGTCAAAGAACCTACAGAACCGGATGATGAGATCCACTATAAGCCTCAGGAGGGGGAAGGAGGGAGGGTCGTAATGACTGAATGAGGATCAACAATACAGATGGAACGTTATGGTAAGACATAACTTCTTTATCTGATATTGTTAATCCTCATTCATTCCTTATGCCTGAGACAGAGTCCCCAGCTACCTTTACCCCTGGGAGGCTCTCATGGAAGGACATTCCTGAGCACCACTGAACCAAAGGACACTCTTCCTCTGGAGGCCAAAGCCAACTTGTAATGGCTGATGAAGGTATGGGGTCTAGCCCAAGTTGCAGCTGCACAAATGTCAGGTAAAGAAGCGCTAGCATAAAAGGCAGCAGAAGTTGCGACCGACCTAGTGGAATGAGCCCTAACAGCTGCAGTCAGAGGGATTTCGTGAGTTTTGTAAATAAATGTTACACAGTCTTAACCATTTAGCCAATGTGACCTTAGAAACAGCACATCCAAGTTTAGGACCAGAATAGGCCAGGAACAGCTGATCTGATTTGCGAGAAGCCTTAGTTCTGTCCAGATAGAAACAAAGTTGCCTGTGAATGTCAAGAGTATGTAGACAATGCTCTCCTCTGTTAAAATGATAGGGAAAGAAAACTGGCAATTCAATGGATTGGTTTAATGGGAATTTCAGAGATCACTTTTGGCAGGAAGGAAGGATTAGTTCACTAACTTAATCTTTCATAAAGATAGTGTCACTGAGAACTAATCCTTAAGAAAGGCTGTTTGATGCACACAGCTTGAAGTTCAGAGATACATCTGGCAGAAGTAATGGCGACCAAGAACAAAGTTTTCCAAGAAAGAAACTTGAGGTTGCATGAAAAAGCTAATTCAAAAGAAGCCGTAGTCAACACTTGCAAGACAGATCCCATGGCTGGCTAGGTTCTCTAAAAGGGGGTTTCAAATGATTTACGCCTTTTAGAAAAGTCTTGCATAATTTGTGACACACAAGAGAAGAGTCATGGATACCATTGCGAAAATTACATATCGCTGCCAAATGAACTTGAATGGTAGAAGCAGATAGGCCAGGGAATAAACTGGACAGGTACTCCAGTACTACCGGCACTGGTGATGAAAAAGGGTCCATCTTTTTCCTTCAGCCAAATGGTAAACCTTTTCCACTTGCTGAGATGAGCAGTTCTGGTGGAAGACTTATGAGATGCAATAAGAATGTCACATACTGGGGAAGAAAGATCAGTCTGCCTGGCAATCACTGGAAGTGGAGGAACCAAGCTGTGAACTTCAGGCTGTTCAGGTTGGGGTGAATCAGGTTCTGCGGATGGGAGATTAAATCCAGAGTTGGACGAGAATCCATGGTAGATCTAGCAGGTGAGGCCATAAGAAGGGGAACCAAATTTGCCTAGGCCAATATGGTGCAATGAGGATAATCTTGCTCTTAACCAGCAGGCTTTCTTCAGGAACTGGGGAATGAGAGGAAGAGGGGGAAAGGCATAAAGCAGACCTAAGGGCCAATCATGGACTAGAGAGTCCCTGGGTGACTGTCCCCGAGGGGGAATCAGGCCGAAGTAATTGCTGCACTTGTAGTTGGTTGGGGATGCAAAAAGATCACAGCAAGGGAAGCCCCAGTGGTTAAAAATCTCTGCCACTATAAGAGGATTCAGAGACCACTCGTGTGGGTGCAGAATGCACCTGCTCAATCTGTCTGCTATCACGTTGGAACTCCCGGGAATGTGTGTTGCTAAAAGAAAGCAGTTGGTAGCCATCACCCATTGCCATATCCTCATGGCCTCCCGACAAAGTGGGTAGGATTTGGTTCCACCTTGTTTGTTGATGTACCAGACTACAGCCATGTTGTCCGATTGTATTGCAATAGTCCCTGATGGAAGGAGGGGATGAAATGCTTGCAACGCTAGAAACAGCACCCTCCGTTCTAGGACATTTATATGAAGATGAGCCTCTAGGTCTGACCACGTGCCTTGGACTGTCTTCCTCTGAACCCCCCCCCCCCATCAGGGAGGCGTCCGTGGTCACTGTGGCTTTGG
Organism: Protopterus annectens; assembly: GCF_019279795.1. NCBI lineage: Eukaryota > Metazoa > Chordata > Ceratodontiformes > Protopteridae > Protopterus > Protopterus annectens. The sequence goes on along the minus strand of NC_056725.1, from coordinate 1,735,927,426 downwards.
GCTGTGAAGGGGCGAGACCATTGTGACAGGTTCTGCGACATCCACCAAATTAAGTCTTGTTTGCATCTCTGAAAAACCCGAATCAGGGATGAGAGAGGAAACTGAAACGGGTACCACTGGGTGGGTAGTAACCATTGTAAAAGCCTCATGTGAAACCTCGCAAGGGAGACAATGGTGATGGAAGCTGCCATGGAACCCAACAGCTGGAGGACAGAATGTGCTGTCGATCTTGACCTTGAGAGGATGGGTATGAGTTGTTGTTTTATCCTTAAGATTCTGTGCTCTGGGATCGATGCCGTGCAGTTCTTTGTATCCAACAGGACCCCAATGAATTCTATAGATTGGGATAGGCTGGATTTTTGCCAGTTTATAGCTATACCTAAACTTTCTACGGTGTGAAGAGAGTATGCCAAGGCTTTCTCCAATAGATAAAAATCACAACACCAGCTCTTCAGCTCGAAGAAAAATGTAAATAAGAACCCAAGTGTAGAATACGACAACATCTCCAATAGATGTCTGGTGGGAGCAGTGATGAACCACGATACCACACCAAGAACTTTATTAGATAAAGCTTTCGGGTCTACACCCTTCATCAGTATGAGTCATTATAAAAAAATCAACATTTAAATAGGAGAATATAAAATCACATGCTTCAGCCCATCCCACTCCCTAATTAGCAATCAAAACTAAAAGTAATATACAACTCATAAAGGTCTATATAAAAAATGTATTAAAAAGGCAAAAAATCTTACTTTACATAAAAACTCTTTTGCTTAGAATAAAACAAAAATTATTATAACTTCTACAAACATTATACAAGTAGTTAATATATCTATACACAATAAAGAAGTCACTGGTAGCATCTAACATCCTATGGTGTACTACATCAAGTTCTAGAAACTTGTCATAACCTATTAAAGCCTCTCTCTCTGCCTTTTAACTAATACTGGCTTTAAACTAACCGCATTATTTAAGCCAGGGGGTACATCCGCCTGTAGCCTAATAATCCACTCAAGTTCTCTCAACTCCAAAAAATTGTTAGTGTCACTGCCATTTTACTCAATACCCTAAATTTAAATACATGTCTTTCACCTTTCTCCATGGCATGCTTACTCAGAGCATGTCAATACTTTTCTTCTTACTTCAGATTTATGCTCCACTATTCTCTCTCTTAGTTTTCTGACCGTTTTGCCCACATAAAACGATATACATAAAGTACACGTAGCTAGATGCACTATCCTTTCCTCTTTACAAGCAGTTAATGTTTTTATAGCAAAGACTGCTCCTGTTATTGGATGTTGAAATTTAGTGTCTCCTTCATATAAATCATTGCAACAGGAACAATTATAACATTTAATCATCCCTTCTAATTCATTTTTTCTTTTAGTTTTAACCTGAAAGTCTTTATAGCATATTTTCTGCTTCAGAGCTTCACAGCTCCTGTAAGCAAACCTTGGTTTATCACCTACAATTGATTTTATCTCAGGCATAGCCAATAAAATTGGCCAATTCCTTTCTATTATATTACATACACTCCGTGTATTTAAATTGTATGTTGTCATATACCTCAAAGTTTCAACAACTGCAGGTGAACCATCATTTGTTTTCTCATTACCAACCGCCAATATTGGTCTATAATTAATCTGTTTACCTTCTATTACTTCCTCCCTTATCTTATTTATCAAATGTTTAGAGTAACCACTTCTCTCAAACTCTAATGACATAATTTCTACCTGTTCAGAAAAAACATCCTCAACTGTATTCAGCTTACTCAATCTTATAAATTGTGCTTTAATTATTCCTTTAAAAATATGTGGAGCATGCATACTGTCCCTATTCACATACCTCAAAGCATCTACCTCTTTTCTGAACACCTTAGATTCTAATCTGCTATTAACCTTAAACAACGTTACATCCAAGAAATTCATACTACTAACTGAAGCCTCCATTTTAAACTTTAGAAAGTCAGTTGAGCTACTGAGGTATTGTACATAAGCTTCCAATTCCAATAGGGACCCCTTCCATATCATAAAACAATCGTCCACAAATCTTTTGTAAAACATTTTCTCATTTGAGTAACTACTTTCATCAAATATAACTTTCTTCTCCCACTCAAAGCACAAGATTAACATACGTGTTGGCAATGGGAGTGCCCACTGCCACACCTGTAAGTTGCAGAAAAGGTTGTGCATCAAAAATAAAAACATTGTGCAACAGAACTACTTCCAAAAGAGAACAGATGGTCTCAATGTCTCCTTCCAATCATCCTCACCTCCTTATTCAAAAAATCACGTATAGCGTTAACCCCATAATCATTGGGAATGACAGTGAAAAGTGAGGTGATATCCATAGTGACCATAATATATTCAGCCACATTATTACTCAACTGCCAGTTATAAAGACTACCTAAAAAATCATTCGTATCCTTTAACACAGTGGGACAGATATCAAAGTATTTCCCCAAAACATTTTGTAGATATTTGGAAATTGGTTCCGTCACCCATCCCCCACCCGAGACAATAGGTCTCAAGGGTGGATTGGTGATATTTTTATGTATTTTTGGGATACCATATATTTGAGGTGTTCTGGGTCAAGGAACAGTCAAATAATTAAATAATTCCACATTCAAATCATCATTAATCTGAAGCTCATAAACAGCCATATTAACTTTAGTTACTATTTGTGAACTTCCACAGGGGAAATTCTCCTAAATGTATTTAAATCATTCAATAACAGTTTAAAGTTTTCAAAGTATTCATCCTTCTCCATTACCACAACTGCTCCCCCTTTGTCAGCTTGCTTTATTACTATAGTATCACATGCTTGTAATTCCCTTAAGGCCAAGTGTTCAGCAAAAGTTATGTTATAAAACCTTTTACGAACAGCACTACTATTATAGTAAAGTCGTAATTCATGTTCAACAATACTGGAAAATGCATTTAAAATAGGGCATAATACTGGCATGAAGACACTTAACTTTCTACAAACTGGCTTGTACATATCATTCTTAAAAATCAATTTGAGACCAACAAAACGCACAAACATTTTCAGGTCTATAATTGCTTGTACAATGTCATCCCTTGCATTCGGAATGAACTTTAAGCCTTTACTCAACAACAATAGTTGCACTTCTGTCAATGGAACCTTAGAGAGGTTTACAGTACCTTTATTTGGTTTAACTATCGCTTGACCAGCTTGTTGTGCACCAACGGAATGTCGTTCTTCCTCTTCCCTAGGACTGTCTGCTGCTGTTGCTGTTGATACTGCAAGCGAAACTCTTTCGACTGTACTTGCGAAGCAACCTTCTCCGGCGGCTTCAGCAAAAAAGGAGAAAAAGAAGTTCTCCCTTTGCAAGGCTTTTTTATTCAAGCTTGTCGCACTAGACGCCATACCTTCCCTTATTTTGGGACGTACAGCACCTTCCTTCATAGCCTCGGGCCCACCATTACTGGAAGTTAGACTTTGCGCCACGCCCTCTCCTTCACTTAAAGGTACATTACCAAGAACAGTCCGTTGGTGCACAACAAGCTGGTCAAGCGATAGTTAAACCAAATAAAGGTACTGTAAATCTCTCTAAGGTTCCACTGACAGAAGTGCAACTATTGTTGTTGAGTAAAGGCTTAAAGTTCATTCCGAATGCAAGGGATGACATTGTACAAGCAATTATAGACCTGAAAATGTTTGTGCATTTGGTTGGTCTCAAATTGATTTTTAAGAATGATATGTACAAGCCAGTTTGCAGAAAGTTAAGTGTCTTCATGCCAGTATTATGCCCCATCTTAAATGCATTTTCCAGTATTGTTGAACGTGAATTACGACTTTACTATAATAGTAGTGCTGTTCGTAAAAGGTTCTATAACATAACTTTTGCTGAACACTTGGCCTTAAGGGAATTACAAGCATGTGATACTATAGTAATAAAGCAAGCTGACAAAGGGGGAGCAATTGTGGTAATGGAGAAGGATGAATACTTTGAAAACTTTAAACTGTTATTGAATGATTTAAATACATTTAGGAGAATTTCCCCTGTGGAAGTTCAACAATATAGTAACTAAAGTTAATATGGCTGTTTATGAGCTTCAGATTAATGATGATTTGAGTGTGGAATTATTTAATTATTTGACTGTTCCTTGCCCCAGAACACCTCAAATATATGGTATCCCAAAAATACATAAAAATATCACCAATCCACTCTTGAGACCTATTGTCTCGGGTGGGGGATGGGTGACAGAACCAATTTCCAAATATCTACAAAATGTTTTGGGGAAATACTTGGATATCTGTCCCAGTGTGTTAAAGGATACGAATGATTTTTTAGGTAGTCTTTATAACTGGCAGTTGAGTAATAATGTGGCTGAATATATTACGGTCACTATGGATATCACCTCACTTTTCACTGTCATTCCCAATGATTATGGGGTTAACGCTATACGTGATTTTTTGAATAAGGAGGTGAGGATGGTTGGAAGAGACATTGAGACCATCTGTTCTCTTTTGGAAGTAGTTCTGTTACACAATGTTTTTATTTTTGATGCACAACCTTTTCTGCAGCTTACAGGTGTGGCAATGTGCACTCCCATTGCCAACACGTATGTTAATCTTGTGCTTTATGAGTGGGAGAAGAAAGTTATATTTGATGAAAGTAGTTACTCAAATGAGAAAATGTTGTTTTACAAAAGATTTGTGGGCGATTGTTTTATGATATGGAAGGGGTCCCTATTGGAATTGGAAGCTTATGTACAATACCTCAATAGCTCAACTGACTTTCTAAAGTTTAAAATGGAGGCTTCAGTTAGTAGTATGAATTTCTTGGATGTAACGTTGTTTAAGGTTAATAGCAGATTAGAATCTAAGGTGTTCAGAAAAGAGGATGATGCTTTGAGGTATGTGAATAGGGACAGTATGCATGCTCCACATATTTTTAAAGGAATAATTAAAGCACAATTTATAAGACTGAGTAAGCTGAATACAGTTGAGGATGTTTTTTCTGAACAGGTAGAAATTATGTCATTAGAGTTTGAGAGAAGTGGTTACTCTAAACATTTGATAAATAAGATAAGGGAGGAAGTAATAGAAGGTAGACAGATTAATTATAGACCAATATTGGCGGTTGGTAATGAGAAAACAAATGATGGTTCACTTGCAGTTGTTGAAACTTTGAGGTATATGACAACATACAATTTAAATACACGGAGTGTATGTAATAATATAGAAAGGAATTGGCCAATTTTATTGGCTATGCCTGAGATAAAATCAATTGTAGGTGATAAACCAAGGTTTGCTTACAGGAGCTGTGAAGCTCTGAAGCAGAAAATATGCTATAAAGACTTTCAGGTTAAAACTAAAAGAAAAAATGAATTAGAAGGGATGATTAAATGTTATAATTGTTCCTGTTGCAATGATTTATATGAAGGAGACACTAAATTTCAACATCCAATAACAGGAGAAGTCTTTGCTATAAAAACATTAACTGCTTGTAATGAGGAAAGGATAGTGTATCTAGCTACGTGTAACTTTATGTACATCGTTTTATGTGGGCAAAACGATCAGAAAACTAAGAGAGAGAATAGTGGAGCATAAATCTGAAGTAAGAAGAAAACTATTGACAAATGCTCTGAGTAAGCATGCCACGGAGAAAGGTGAAAGACATGTATTTAAATTTAGGGTATTGAGTAAAATCGCAGTGAGTTTAAGGAAAGGTGACTAACAATTTTTTGGAGGGGAGAGAACTTGAGTGGATTATTAGGCTACAGGCGGATGTACCCCCTGGCTTAAATAATGCGGTTAGTTTAAAGCCAGTATTAGTTAAAAGGCAGAGAGAGAGAGGCTTTAATAGGTTATGACAAGTTTCTAGAAAGTACAGTTTTGTACCTACCATAAATGTAGATGTTAGAGTGCTAATACAGCTGCAGTCATAACAGATGGGTTCTCCTGCCGTCAGGCAGGTCCTCGGTCGGCCGAATTCCAAAGTCTAGGTCCGGCGTCAGTTGTCGTTGCTTCTTCCCTAACGTCAGTGCGACAGGGGTATAAAAGAACCAGCCGATGCCATTTTCTTCAGTTTTTCTTGCCCCAGATGTCAGGTGCCCCCAGAAGGAAGGCAATACATAAAATTAGGTAATAATGCAATGCAATATAATCAAAAAACAGTAGTTGCAAGCAAATGCACCATAAAAGAATACCCCTAGAGGGGAAGGAGGGAGGGAAACCTGGACTGCAGCTGTATTAGCACTCGAACATCTACATTTATGGTGGGTACAAAACTGTACTATGTTCATCGTGCATACAGCTGCAGTCATAACAGATGGGTAGATTCCCAAAGCTAAGAAAGGGGTGGTAGGCACTAGGTGTAACTAGGAGGAGCCAAAATGCCCTGTAAGACTACAGTGGCAAAGCCTGCTCTAGATTTGGAATATAATGGTAGGTTGTAGTGCTTGGAGAAGGTATGCACAGAACTCCAAGTGGCTGCTTCCTAAATATCCTTGGTAGGAACCCCTCTGAGGAAGGCTGCAGAGGTGGCTGTGGCCCTGGTGGAATGAGTTCTAATGCCTGTAGGTACAGTTTTGCCATGAAAGGAATAGCAAAAGCGTATGCAGTGGGCTATCCATTTTGAAATGGTCTGTTTGGAAATTCGCTTTCCTTGAGCTCCTAACTGCATAGGCCACAAAGAGCTGTTCTGATTTTCTGAAAGGCTTTGTTCTGTCCAAATAATAACGCAGTTGTCTGTGAAGGTCCAAGGAATGTAGTAATATCTCCCCTTTGTTTTGAGGATTAGGATAAAAAGTAGGTAAATGTATGGCCTGATTTAAAGCTACCCTGGATACCACTTTAGGCATAAAGGACGGGTTGGTTCGTAAGGAAACTCTGTCCTGATGGAAGATGATAAAAGGCTGGACAGCCATGAGAGCCTGTAATTCTGAAACTCTACGAGCTGAGGTGATAGCCAGAAGGAAAGCTGTTTTCCAGGACAAATATTGCAAATCTGATGAAGCAGCTGGCTCAAAAGGAGGCAGGGTCAGTTTTTCCAGAATGAAATTAAGATCCCAAGCAGGCACTGGTTGTTTCCTTGGAGGTCTTAAATTCTTAGCCCCTCTGAGGAACTGTCTTAAGAGAGGGTGAGAGAATAAAGGTGGATCAGTGTTGTATTCTGCAGAAATGGCTGAGGCATGGATTTTGATGGAGGAGAAAGTCCACTGCTTAGCAGTTCAGTCAAATATTGTAGTATTTGAGGTAAATTCAGTTTTCCAGGGTCCTGGCCCTTTTTCTCATTCCAGACACAAAACCGTTTCCATTTTGCGGAGTAAGCTTTTCTAGTTGATGGCCTTCTGGCCTCCAAAATGACATCCTGCACCTCCTTGGAGAGTAGGGCCTGCTGTGATGCTAAGGAATCTTCCATGCGGCTAGATTGAGTGTTTTTAGCTGACTGTGAAGAGTTTTGAAGCTGTGTTGAGTGAGAAGAAGAGGCATTAGAGGCAGGGTCTATGGTGGGGAATGCGTCAGGCTCCTCAGGAGTGGGTACCAGTGTTGCCTTGGCCAGTCCGGAGCAATGAGGATCATCTTTGGTCTGTCTGCTCTGGTCTTCAATAGAACTTTGGGCAGCAGAAGAAGAGGTGGGAAGGCATAAACTGTCATTGATGTCCAGCTGAAAGAGAGAGCGTCCACTCTCCAGGCCTTTGGATGGAAGATCCTTGAGCAGAATTTTGTCAATTGATGATTTTTGTGGGAGGCAAATAGATCTATGTCTGGCCTTCCCCATTCTTGGATTATTTCTGTAAAAACTTTTGGATGCAACTTCCATTCATGTGGATCTGAGATATTCCTGCTTAGGTTGTCTGCCAGCGTGTTTTCCTTGCCTGGCAAGTACTGTGCTTGTAGTTCCATTTGTAAGTCCATGGCCATGTTCCAAAGTGACATGGCCAGTCTGCATAGGGGGTAAGAATGTGTTCCTCCCTGCTTGTTTATGTACCACATAACTGTGGTGTTGTCCATTCTTATCAATAGTTGACCTGGTTGTAGAAAGTTCTTGAAAGCTATAATAGCATTTATTACTGCTAGCATTTCTTTTTGATTGATGTGAAGGTGCTTTTCTTTTTGGGACCATTTGCCCTGAATGCACCGATCTGTCATGTGCGCCCCCCAGGCATACTCAGAGGCGTCTGTTGTGATGACTTGATTTGCTTGAGGCTTGCTGAAAGGAAGACCTGTGTTTGTTTGACATGCTTGAGCCCACCACAGAAATTCCTTTTGCAGACACGGAATTAGTAGTATTATTGTTTCCAAACTGTGGCTGTGTTGAGACCATATGTTTTTCAGGTACCATTGTAGTTTCCTCATATGCAGCTTTGCACATGGGATTAGTAAGATGCAAGATGCCATGAATCCCAGAGCCTGCAGGATTTTCCTTGCAGTAAGCCTGGTGCAATTTGCTAGTGTTCTGAAGTATTGAATTAGTTGCCCCTGCTTCTCTGGCGTGAGGTAGGCCATCTGGGTGTTTGTGTCCAAGTTGGCACCCAGGAAAATTATCTTCCGAGAGGGTATTAGCCTTGATTTCTTTGTGTTGACTGTGTATCCCAGAGAGTTCAATAACATTATTACATAAGCCAGATGTTTCAGAAGAATGTGTTTGCTGTCTGCTTGGATCAGGCAGTCGTCCAAATAGGGATATATTTGTATCCTTTGAAGTCTGCAGTAGGCAATTACTGATGCCAGGCATTTCGTGAATACTCAGGGCGCAGTAGATAAGCCAAAGGGCAATGCAGAGAATTGATAATGAGTTGAACCTGCAAGAAATCTGAGGTATCTTCTGCAATATTGTCTGAATGGGACATGCAGGTATGCCTCCTTGAGGTCCAATGTTACCAGCCAAGACTCCTTGCCCAGCATGGGAAGAAGCTGCTGTAGAGTGAGCATCTTGAATTTTGGATGCAGTAGAAATGTGTTTAGGATGGATAGATCCAAAATAGGTCTCCAATCTTTTTCCTTCCTTGGCACCAGAAATAGCCTGGAATAAAACCCTTCACCTTGTTCGTGCGTAGGTACCTCTTGAATAGCTTTCATGTTTATGAGATCTGTAATTTGCCTTTGTGCCTCTGCCCTTTGATTGTGTGGCAGGTTTGGCATGCCTCTCATTTTTGGAAGGGTGTGAAAATGGAATTTGTAGCCTCTGTCTATAATGTCCAGGATCCATTTGTCCTTTGCGACAATATGCCAATTTTTTTGAAAATAATGCCAGCTTTCCTCCCAAGGGGGCTGCCATTTGAGAACTGGTTGGCATGCAAAGGGGAAAGTCACTGGGTTTGCTTTCTGAAAGATTGCGAGTTGTCCTCACCACCTCTTTGTGTAGGAGCTTGCCATTGTCTGCCTCTATACGATCCTTGGGATTGTCCTCTGCCCCTCGGGCGCCTGTATCTGCCTCTTTGGGGGTCTGTCTGTAGCAGGAAAGGACCAGTTTTTGGAAGGCCAATTTCTACTAAAACGTGGGGGTTGAACCTGTAGAAATTCTTTCACAGTTTGCATTGATTTAGCCTTTTCCTCCATTTTCCTTAACACCTCCTCAGCATTAGCACCAAATAGTACATCCTTCTGAAGAGGGGCGTCTAGTAAATTAGCTTTGACATCATCAGGCAAGGCTTGTTCCTTGAGCCAGGCATGCCTACGTATGACTGATCCTGTAACAGCAGCTCTGCATGAGGCCTCTAGAGCATCAAAACCACATTGTAAGGTATGCTTACCCACTTGCTCTGCACTATGCATCAAATCCTGCAACTCCTTCAAGTCTGGTTGTTCAGGTTGTGACATTTTACTTTTCAATTGTGATAACAAAAACTGTTGGTATTTTAGCATATGAAACTGACAGTTTAAGGCCCTCATGGATAAGGTAGCAGAGGTATATACCTTTTTCCCCACCTTTCTAAGGATCTGGAATCTCTCTCGGAAGGCAATGTATTTTTAACAATGGAGGCCTTAACTCCCTTGGGGCCCTGTGAGATGGTTTCTGGGTCAGCAGCATGGCTCTTGTATAGAAATTGGTGCGAGTCAGTGACCCTATAGCACCTGTCAGGCTTAACTGGAGCTGGAGGTAGAGAGTCCGGGTTAAGGCAGGCCTCCGAGTAAACATCATCTAGGATGTCCAAGACAGGAGGTATAGCCAGAGGCCTGTGCTGAGGAAGCAAGAGAAATTCCCTGAGCCTTTTCTTGGAATCAGAATAATCCTGGCCTTCCCAGTGGAAGTGTTCCCTTAAGGTATGCAAAGTTTCCCCAAATGAGTAATCCTCAGGGGGGGGATACAGAAGGGATGGACTCCTCCGCATCAGAGTCTTCAAAAGGGGAGTAAGAATGTTCCTGATCATCAGAGTGCTCTGAAATAATGGAGCCCTGATCAGAGGAGGGGGAATCTTCCTCCACTCTAGGCCTTTTGTCCGGAGGGGGCTGAGAACCTCTGATAAGAGTAATTAAATCCTCAGCCATTTTAAGCATCTGTTTCTTAGGCATGGGGCCTGGAGATGGGCCCTGTGTAGCTGGTCTCTTAGAGTGCATGGTTGCTTTAGACTTAGTGAAAGCCTTTATAGAGAAAGAAGGGGAAGGTCTAAAGACACCTTGAGTGGAGGTGGACCTGTCCACATTCTGAGTTTCAACGCCAACAGTGGCTTCGGTATCTGTAGTCGGGGTGTGGGCCGAGGAGCCTGCGACCTCGGGTACAGAAGACACCCATCAAAGACAGGTCATCGGTAGGCAGGGGCTGCGAAGGCGCCTCACTGAGAACCGGACCACGTGTAGCCGGCTTTGGTGTGGTGTCGGTAGAGGCCGCGGACCTCGCGTGTCGGTCCTTGTCTTTTCGTTTTTTGACAAAACCGGAGTCTGAGTATCCGACAACATAGTATAGTTAAATGTTTTTCCAAAATAATGCTGGGCGAACTCCGCCCGACGCTTAATAGTGCGTTTGTTGAATGTAGCACAAAAGCGGCAGGCCAAGACCTCGTGGTCTGGGCCTAAACAAGGTATACAGAGGGAATGGAAATCCTTATGCGGTATTTGCTTCCCACAAGAAATACAATTATTAACTTTGTCTGACATCGGTCTGAGGCAAGAAAAGGTTGCCCAACGGGGTACTTAGCTTTTAAGAAGACTTCGGTTTCCAAATTTTCGTAATCTCAGGAGCTGGCCGACCGGCACTTGCAAACTGCTTCTGCTTCGGGCACCGCGCGGCAAGAAAGACTGAAGAAAATGGCGTTGGCTGGTTCTTTTATACCCCTGTCGCACTGACGTCAGGGAAGAAGCGACGACACCAGACGCCGGGCCTGGACTTTGGAATTCGGCAGACCGAGGACCCACCTGACGGCAGGAGAACCCATCTGTTATGACTGCAGCTGTATGCACGATGAACATCTTGATGTAGTACACCATAGGATGTTAGATGCTACCAGTGACTTCTTTACTGTGTATAGATACATTAACTACTTATATAATGTTTGTAGAAGTTATAATAATTTTTATGTTTTATTCTAAGCAAAAGAGTTTTTATGTAAAGTAAGATTTTTTGCCTTTTTAGTACATTTTTTTATATAGACCTTTATGAGTTGTATATTACTTTTAGTTTTGATTGCTAATTAGGGAGTGGGATGGGCTGAAGCATGTGATTTTATATTCTCCTATTTAAATGTTGATTTTTTTGTAATGACTCATACTGATGAAGGGTGTAGACCCGAAAGCTTTATCTAATAAAGTTCTTGGTGTGGTATCGTGGTTCAGTTGAATTTTAGCAGTAACACTTACTGTTGTTTCTACTTGGGAGCAGTGATGAGCCAGCCGTCTAGGTATGGAAACACCTAGAATCCTTGCAGTCGCAGGTGAGCTGTGACAACTGCCATGCACTTGAACACTCTGGGGGCTGTAGAGAGTCTGAAGGGCAGTACTTGGAACTGGTAATGAACTGGCTCCTGCATGGAAGCAAAGGAATATTCTTGATGGTCTGTCCACCTTTATGTGGTAGTACGCATCTTGAAGATCTATAGAGCACATCCAATCACCTGCCTCCAATAATGGGAGGATAGACTGTTTTGTGGCCATCCGGAATTTCTGTACTTCTACAAATTTGTTTAGCACACTGCGATCCAAAATTGGTCTCCAGTCCCTGGTCTTTTTTGGCACTAAAAATAATCTTGAGTAGAATCCGGATCCTATCTGGTCTGGTGGGACTATTTGGATGACTCATTTTCTTAGCGGCTTTGAAATCTCTAATGCTGCTTCTACCCTTTGACTGGGTGGAATGTCAGGTAAGCTCCTTAGTGGGGCGAGACAAAGATCAAAGGGAATATGATAACCTCTGGTCATCTCTCGTACTCAAGAATCAGTGGTAATGGTTAGCCAGACAGAAGGGTACAAAGTGAAACTACCCCCAACCGCTTCCAGAAGAAAGCAGTTGGGCCGCTTTTCAGGTGTGATGGTAGAACTGGCCAGAAAAAAATCTCTGGAGCCCTGGTTACGCGGACCTCCTCTGCCCCAAAAGAGGAGTCTTCCATAGGAGTTTCCCCCTCTGCCTCTAGGGGAAAACTCAGATCGTGTCTCATGGAAAGAACCCAGAGACATTTTGTGCCACATCTTCCCACTGTTCTGGTTTCTGAAGAAAGTCCGTTGAGGGAAAGAACAGCAAACATCCATGGCAGAAAGGGTCTTACCGTCCTGTTCACACCTAGCCAATGTCTTTAACCTTGGGTCCAAACAATGAAGAGGCTTCAATGGGAGCAATCAGAAAGGAAGCCTTGAAAGGTTCCGTGAAATCACACAAGTGCATCCAGGCATGCAGTCTCATGACTATGCCTGCACTCGCTGCTCCTTCTAATGCGTGAGAAATCAGACGCATGGAGGAGTTAGAAATCGATTCAAGGGTGGCTAACTGAGGCCACTTTGTCCTGGACCTCATCAGACACAGCTTTGGCCAACGTTTCAGAGAGCTCAGAAATTAAGTCTCCTTGAAGTCTGGTAAAATGTGCCATATAATTCAGGGACCTGACAGCAAAGGTCGCTGATGCAAAGGTATGCTTCCCTAATCTGTCCAGCGCCCGAGACTCTTTGCTGGGTGGGCAGACAGTCTGGCTTTCTTCCGCCAGATCCTTCTTTGTTACAGCCGCCAACACCAAGGCATCTACAGGAAGACCTTTGGACCAGTGAGGCTACCTGGAGGGAACAGGATTTTATCTGGCCTGCGGGGAATGGCATCAACGGGGTCAGGGGCCTTCCATGCACGCTGTACGACGAGCCAAACAAGGTAGTCAGCAGGTGGAGTAACCCAAGAGGTAGGAGGCCGGGCACGAAAGGCCTGCAGGAACACAGACTCTTCAGAGGTCGGGTTAGAGGGCCATCAATCACCTCTCTGCTCAAGTATTTAGAGAATATCTCTAAAGGATACCTCAGAGGGTGACCAAGGGGACCCTTCCCCATCAAAGTCTGTGCCTTCCAGGAGGGACTCTTCTGGGGAGTCCAAGTGCTTCCTCTTACACAAACTCTTGCGATGAACTTCCCTCAGGGGGAGAACCTGGGGAAGACGGTGCAAAATTGACCTCCAGTGGGAGTGTGTCCTGAGGCCCTTGTACCCGGTGTCCGCCATAGGTGCCTTGTGTAAACTGTGGTCCAGAGGAGGACAAGGACACTGATAGCACAGGATTGCCAACAGACGTAAGAGCCTTTTTCATGAGTTGGAAGGCTGGTCCACCCGTGGAAGCCACACCCCACACAAGCAAATCAGCCCACTGACTCGGAGTCCCTGGATGGCTGTGAAAAACCAGGGTACGTACGTCACAGCTAGCATCCAGAACAGTGACTGGAGTGACAAGTCTCTCCTTCCACAAAGGCAACTGCGACTCCTTAGTGAGGTCCACGAAAGGAACCGAAGTGAGGGAAGTCTGCTACAGCAGGGGGCTTCAAAGGCAATGATGGATGAGAATTAGTAGGAGTCCTTGGAAAAGGGTGATCACCTCCAAAGCAAGAGTAGTTCCCCGAGGGTTGGATACCTCTGGCCAAAAGCAATTGATCCACAAGGTGCACTACATCATGTTCCGAGAGGCTTCTAGTGGATCTCAGACATAGCTGAAGGGGAGTCGGGTCTATCCAAGGATGCAGGAAACTCTGTGCCCACAAAGGAGTCTTTGGACGGTGCTAAAATAGGTGACTGCACTGAAAACAACGGAGCCATTAAGGCTTGTACTACTGGTGTCTGCACAGAGGAAATTCTTGGTGCCGTAGATAAGGTCTGCACAGACGAGGTCGGTGCCAAAGTGGTAGTTGGCACTATGGTAGGTGCCGAAAGAGTCTGTGCGGAAAACGAGGTGGTTGGTACCAAGAGAATAGTCGGTGTTGAAGCAGGAGCAAACGTCAGAACAGTAAACGCCAGACAGGTCTGCATAGAGGAAAAGGTCGGGCTGGTAAGGTAGTCTGAACCGAGGGGCCCCTCAGCTCCGATTAGTTACAGGACATAAAACTCTGTGCCAAAGTAATGGTAGGTGCCGAAGATCTAGGCACCGAAAGCCTCTGGGCCAAGGAAGGCAAATTTGAACTAGAAAGTTTGGCCTTCTTAGGTCTCGGTTCCTGGTTGTCCCCAGCAGGAGACGACGGGAGAGACTTGGCCTTCTTGTGTTCATCTCTTTTCTTATGGGAACTAGGAGGGGTTGAAGCCTCCGACCCAGAAATAGCCTCTGAAAAGGAAGATTTAAGCAGTCCCTTTAAAAATCTGTTTATTTTTCCTTTCCACCAAAGTCCTGTTTGAAAAATTAGCACAAATCCCGCAAGGCTTAGCACAAATCCCGCAAGGCGGGTCAACAGTCAAGTGAGGCACACCCAAGCAGTAAACAATGCATGTGCATCCAACAAAGGCAATTTATGCCCACAATCCACACATTTTTTAAATCCCGGACCACCTTTTTTCTCTGCCATGACAGGAGAAAGAAAGAAAAGGAAGGTACCAACAATGGTACAAGAAATACCGGAAGGTAAAGCAGGAAAGATTTTACCAATGATGGTAAAGGAGTTACCTCATGGTAAGAAGGGCTAGGAAAAAAAAACAAGAGTTACTAGATGCGATAGGGTAAGAGATAACTATTCAACAAAATTAGAACAGAGAAAAACTGCAATACGATAAAGTATTATCAAAGAATTCTCCTTAGCTCAAGAGAAGTGGCTTGACATGACTGAATGGTGATGCAGCAAACGAAATCTGGGGTAACAGGGAGAGGGGAATTGTGGGAAAGAATTTAGCTCGAGAGTTTGTGGCTGTTGTCAGCTTGGAAGATGGCCGGCTCGGTTCCGAGGTCAGAACAGATAACCCAGGCGTAAGGAATGAATGAGGATTAACAATATCAGATGGAATGTTTCCACTGTACTTTGGCATGGAAGGTTGGGGCATTTCAATAATCCCTGAATTAACTTTCCCCTTTCATCAAATCTTTTAAGGAACTTGGCACAGGAAAGGCCAAATGATATTTCTACCCAAATTATTCAGAAGCTCAGCTTTGATATCCTTTGAAAAATTCAGGGAATATCGAGTCAAATCTCAGTCAGCTACTCTAGAAACAACATCAACAGTGTAATAAGGGAATTTTAAAAAATGTGCTCTGTTAACTGAGCAGCAAAAGATAATTCAAATAGGCCAATCTCAGGAGGACAGTCAACAAATAAAGGGAAACCAGCAGAAATGTGGACATGCGAGCCTGACGATTCACTCTGAAGGCTAAGCTGGAAATAAAAACTTTCTTCCCTAACCTATTAAACGTTTTCACATTTTTGTCAGAAAAAAGTAAGGTTAGCTGCCAAAGGTTCTCTCAGAGAAATCCATGCAGGGTTTGGGAGGAAAAAAGAAAAGGGAAAAAAGAAATCTGTGGAACTCAGGAACCTTGTATAATTTTTACTGGACTTAGAGTACGTGGCCAATGGTCAGGCAAACTTCTGGCTGGAAGGAAAGCATCCTCAAAGGCTAGCTAGACACGAGGAATGGCTGCAAGCTGAGGAAAAAAAGTTATGTACTCACTATAACGTTCCATGTTGGTAGTCCATCTCACCCTTCACTTTTACATATGGGTTTGGAGCAGACTCCAACTCAGCCGATTTATAAGCTCAAAGACTTCTGGTTGGCTTGTGGCTACGCAGGTATCCCATAGTGCACCAGTACAAACCCCAGATCTTGTTCGCTGCTCACTAGAAGAAATAACCATAACAGACAAACCAATACTAAAGAGTCTCCAAACAAAGATAATCAAAATACTAATATCTCCAGATTCTTCCAGGATGGGGGCAGGAGGGCAGGTTGGTAAAAATGAAGGTTGAGATGGACCATCAACATGGAACGTTATTGGTGAGGACATAACTTATGTTGTGTAGTCCAATCTCACCTTCATTTTTATGTATGGGACAGCATCCCTAGTGCCTTATTCTTGGGTGGCTCACTGGAAAATACTCCTGAGCACCATGGAGCCAAAGGATGCTCTACCCCTGGAAGTTGAATCCAATTTATAATGTGTAATAAAAGTGTGAGGGGTAGCCCATGTAGCTGCTGCACAAATATCAAGTGATACCCTGGCTTGAAAGGCTGCAGAGGTAGACAGAAACCTGGCCTTGATCTTGAAGGGTAAAGGTCTTCCCTCAGAACTGTAGACAAAGGCTATGCAACTGGAAATCCAATTAGATAGTGTCACTTTAGAAACTGGTAAGCCCAATCTGGATTCAGAAAATGAAATGAATAGTTGACCTGATTTCCTAAACTCCTTGGTCTGATGCAAATAAAAACGTAGTTGTCTATGAACATCTAGCTGATGAAACCGATATTCAGCTGCATTACAGTGATTAGGGAAGAAAACTGGGAGTTCTATGGGTTGATTTAAGGTGGCGTGGGAACAAACTTTGGGGACAAAGGAGGGGTTAGTACGCAGCGAGACCCTGTCTTTATGAAAGATCAAATAAGGTGGCTTAAAAGACAAGACGTGCAACTCCGATACCCGTCTAGCTGATTTGATAGCCACCAAACACAAAGCCTTCCAAGACAAAAATTTCAATGAAGATGTGAAAAGGTTCAAATGGGGGAGATGGCAGTTTCGACAACACAAAATTTAAATCCCAAGAAGCCACAGGTTCTTGGAGCGGTGGCCTCAATAGAGTGGCTCCTTTCAAAAAGGTCTTGCATAGCTTATGAGACATTAAATTGGTATCTGGAAACTCTAAATGGAAATAAGAAATAACCGCCAACTGAACTCAAGATAGTGGCAGCAGATCCTTGCTGAAAAAGCTCGGACAGAAATTCCAAAATCACAGGGATAGAAACAGTGTAGGGATCTACATTCATTTCCTGTGCCCAAATAGAAAATATTTTCCATTTACTGCCATATAGTCTCCTAGTTGAAGGCTTATGGGAGGACATAGGGATATGTGACACTGAGGAAGATGCGTCGTGAAGCCTGACTAGGGATGGAACTGGAGCAGCCAACGCTGTCAATTTGAGGGTGTGGATTGAGGGATGTAGGGAACCTGACATGCGAGTCAACAGATGTGGAGCTGGGTCCAGAATCCAAGGATCGTCCAGGAGAAAAGGCTCGAGGAAGGGGAACCAAACCTAACGAGGCCAGTAAGGAACAATAAGGATTAACTTGCATCCCAGCCGTCTGGCTTTCTGAATCATTTTGGAAATGAGAGGAAATGGAGGAAAAGCATAGAGAAGACCCAGGGGCCAATCGTGAGCTAGAGCGTCTCTGGGTGTCTCCCCCTCTCCCCCAGAGGGGGAATGAGGGAAAAATAGCTGCTGCATTTGGCATCGACTGGACTGGCAAAAAGGTCGCAGCAAGGCTGTCCCCATTTGCGGAAAATCTGTTCCGCTGTTTTGTGTTTCAGAGATCACTTGCGAGGCAGAAGGATTGCCAGGCTGAGCTTGTTGGCTATCACGTTGGCCATCCATGGAATGTGCATTGCAACCAGAAAGCACTGGGAAGAAATCGCCCATTCCCAAACTCGCATGGCCTCTCGACAGAGTGGGTAAGATCTGGTACCGCCCTGTTTGTTGATATACCAAACTATCGACGTGTTGCCTGATTGTATCGCAATGGTCTCTAGAGGAAGAAGGTCTTGAAGTGTTTGCAATGCCAGGAGCACCGCCCTCATCTCCAGAACACTGATATGCAGATGAGCCTCATGTTCTTGCCATGTGCCTTGGACAGCCCTGCCGAGATAATGCCCCCCCAACCTGATCTGGGAGGCATCCGTGGTCACAGTGGCAACGGGTTGGGCAGAAACAAAGGGAGTGCCCGTCGTCAACTGGTTGGGTGCTATCCAATAAAGGAGGTCCTCCTTGCATGATTCCGTCAGCAGAATAGGGTGATTCAGCGGAAGATACTGGAAGGATGATTGGGAAGACAGAAGCCACTGGAGAATTCTCATGTGCAACCTGGATAATGGTACTAATAGGATGGTGGATGCCATAGTCCCGAGGAGCTGAAGAACCAACTTTGCTTTAACCTTCCGCAATGGGAGAAAATGTTGAATATGAAAGATTAAATTTTGTGCCCTTTCGGCAGGAAGACTAGCTGTTATATTCACTGTGTCTACCTCTGTGCCTATAAAAATCACAGATTGAGAGGGCAATAATGCAGACTTTTTTCTCAATTTATGGAGATCCCTAAATGAGAACAAAGGTGAATAGTGGTGTCCCCATTTTGGAGAAGTCTATGCCTGGTGGGGCCGGTCAGCAGCCAGTCGTCCAAATACAGAAACATCTGGAATCCCTGAAATCTCAGGTGAGATGTCACTCCTGCCATGCATTTGGTGAACACTCTGGGGGCTGTGGTGAGACCAAAGGGCAAAGCACGAAACTGATAGTGACTGGCTCCCAGCTGGAAGCGTAGATTGCTCCTGGATGCCTTGTTAATTTTTATATAGTAGTAGGCATCCTGGAGATCTATTGAGCACATCCAATAGTCTTTCCCTAACAAAGGGAGTATCGAATGCAGTGTTACCATCCGAAACTTGTCCTTCCTCATGGATTCGTTTAATCTGCTGAGGTGCAATACTGGCCTCCAGTCTCCTGTTAGTTTTGGGACTAAAAAGAACCTGGAGTAAGTTCCGGATCTTATCTGGTCTGCTGGGACAGATTGGATGACTTTTTAAGAGCAACTTGTTGATCTCCACAGCTGTCTGATCCCGGAGATTGGGTGGTACATCTGGGATCTTCTTGGGAACAAACGGTGGAAGGGAAAAGGGTATGATAAAGCCTCTGGTAACAACTCTTTGTACCCACTTGTCTTGGGTTATACTTAGCCAGGTTTCTGGATACAAAGAAATGCGACCCCCGACCGGCCCCAGAGAAACACAGTCAGGCCCCATATCAGAAACGCTGATAAAGACGTCCCTGAAAGGAATCGCTACCTTGTTGGCATTGCGGACCGCCACTGCCTCTAGGGTGACATCTCCCATTTGCTCCTCCTCTGAAGAAGGGTTCACCTTTTGTGTCCGGAAACCACATTTTACCGCCCCTTTGACCTTTAGGGTATAGTCTAGAGGGAACAGTAAAACGTACTCCCACGGCAGAGAGCGTCTTTCCTTCTTGCTCACACCGAGTGAGTGTGTCCTTCATGTTGGATCCAAACAATGAGGAACCATCAAATGGGGCACTGGTGAAAGTGGACTTGAACGGTTTCGCAAGATTACACAAGCGCATCCAGGAGTGATGCCTTAGGGCAACTCCTGAGCCCACTGCTCTACTCGCTACATCAGCCACATAAGAAATGAGTTGCATGGAGGAGTTAACTATAGAATTTAAGGTGGACAACTGAGCAGAAATCATGTCAGGGACTCCCTCAGAACATCTACCCTGTATAGAATCTCCCAACTCCTTGAGGAGATCCCTCTGCAATCTCGTGAAGTGAGTGAGACAGTACAACTATCGAAGAGTAAAAGGCACTGAACTGAAGACGCACTTCCCGTACCTGTCCATCTGTCGGGACTCCTTATTCGGCGGATGGACAGAAGTCTCAGCAAGCTCCTCCTTAGTGGCCGCCGCCACCATGGCATTTACGGGGACACCTTTGGACAAAAATTCTTTATCTGGAGGAGCAGAAAGAAACTTGTTGGGTCTCCTAGGGGCTGGCTCCACGACATCAGGAGTACCACACACCTTTCGACTAACTAAATCCATCAGTTCGTCAAAAGGTGGAGACACCCAAGAGGCAGAAGGTTGAGACCCGAAAGTCTTCAGGTACGCCGACTACTTATCAGAAGGGTTGACAGTGGGCCAGCCGCACCTCTGCTTAAGGATCTCCAGGATGTCCACGAAGGAGACATCAGAGGACGACTTGGGGGACCCTTCAGACTCCTCAAGGTCAGTGTCAGATGTCAAAGACATCCTGGGAGTCAACATGCTTCCTCTTGCATGTCTTCTTCCTGGGGGGCTCCTCAGAAGGGTATTCCGGGGAGGTCAAGAATGAGTGAGGGGCACCAGCCGGTGGATCCTGAAGCTAAGTGTCTCTGCGGTCTCCGGAGAGAGTAGAGGCTGAGACCGAAGGGGGTGGTCTAGGGGGGAGAGTGCTGGTACCCTTGGTGGCAACTGGTGACTTGGACAGCACGCTCATCATCTTGAATGCCGACCTATCCCGCTCTGAAGAGACCAAGGATGCCATCGGCGCCAGAGCTATCGGCTCAAAGATAGACGAAGGGTCCAAACTCACCCTAGCCGAAGCGCCAAGAGGGAGACTCAGAACCGAAGACCGATTCCAACCTTCCCTGTCGGCGCCGACCGGAGAGCTTCAGCCCCTGGACACAACGGACGACACCGAAAGTGTTGGAGCAGAACTCAGCTCCAAAGCAACTGCAAGTAGAGCTGGAGCAGAGGTTTCGACTAATGGCACCAAGTCCTCAGACTCAGACAAACCAGCTTGGCTCGGAGGAGGAATAACAATCAAGGGTATAACGGGATCCACAGGCTCCGGAACCAACTGGGTCGAAGCAATTTAGATAGAGCAGACAACTTCAACAGTCTCAGGACCACCCTCTCCACATCTTCTTCCGAAAGGCTCCTGGAAGACCTGGAGGACATATTCGGTGATCTTGATCTTGGAGGAATAGCAGGTTCCATAAATTCAGTGGTCGGCTCCGACAAACTAGGATCCGACCCTGTCACCACAATGCTGCTCTCAGTCAGCTCACGAAGGCAGTGGAGCTGATGAGGCCGATTTTGCCACTTTAGGAGGCGGCTCCGAGACACCAGCCGGTGCCGGAGAAGGTCTTTTCAAAGACTTAGACTTAGCAGATTTAGTGGACTTGGAAGAAGAGGAAGAGCTAGACAAGGCTTCCTCAAAGGAAGCCTTTAAAAGACCCTTTAGCATTAGCTTGCTCCTCCTCTCCTGTAACACTCTAGAGGAGAAGGCATGACAAAACAAGCAAGTCTCTTGCAAATGGATGGCCCCTAAGCAATAGACAGACAGACCATGACCATCAGTCAATGACATTTTTTGAAGCCAGAAGGCTTGTGTGCTCCTTAACCTCTTTAGACATAACACACAGACGAAAAGAGGAGAGAACAGAAGTAAAAGGGAGGACTAGGTCCTCTAACTTAAACGGGCCTAGCCCTGAAGGAGGAAGAAACACCACGAGGACTAGGACGTCTAACTAAAACGGCCTAGTCCAGAAAGGAAAGGGACAGCTAGGTCTTCTAACTTAAACAGACCAGCAAAAACTCACACACACAGAAAACCCTTATTCTGCTGAGGATTAACAGAGGAAGCTGAAACTGGAGTTTCGAACAACGAACTCCAGCTAGGTCTTCTAACTTACAGACCAGCAAAAACTCACACACACAGAAAACCCTTACTCTGCTAAGGGACAACGAACTCCACCATTGTAAAGAATCAACACCAGTGGATAATCGCCAAAACCAAACTGCTCTATGAAACTGTAGACTGGAAAATGCTAGCGTTATCAAGCTATTAGCACTAACAATAAATCTAAAACTGGTACACAGGATACCACAAAGCACACTAACAGGCCCAAGGCCAACGCTTGCACCAAGGGGTGCAAAGGAGCTAATTACCTGAGAATTAGTAAACCTACACTAACAAATACTAATGCAACAACTATTATACTACCCTACTTAAAACATGAACAAGATTTTAAGCAATATAAGCAAGAAAAAAGTTAACACTTAGCCAGAGCCAAGAGAAGCACAACCTAACACGTCGACGTGGCAAACGAGATCTGGGGATTGTACTGGTGCACTGTGGGATACCTGCTTAGCCACAAGCCAACCAGAAGTCTTCGAGCTTATAAATCGACCGAGTCGGAGCAGAGGATTGGCTCCGAACCCATACATAAAAATGAAGGTGAGATTGGACTACACAACATTCCACCTTTAGCAAATCACATCATCATTGCAGGGACTTTCTAAGTTTACTGGTAACTCTCACAAGCAGCAAATGAAAAAAGATGTTCAACCAACCAAATTACATTACAGGGCAGCCAAAAAAGTCAAAGCAACATAAAAAAACATAATTCAAACAGATGCATGGGAACTATTATTCTAAAAATACCAAACACATGGTGCCATACAAATTACTTTCAGGAGGATCATTTTCTCTGTGCTTTTTAATGCTGAGGTTATCCAAGATGAGCTGAAGAGATGGCTGTTCTTCCAAAAGCAAATACAAATTAACAAGAACAAAAGGCATCTGCCATCTTTTCATAATGGCTTTCTTAACCTCCAAAAGCATGACATTAATCAAATTAAGGTCTGGGTAGTTTATCTTAAAAATTGTCAAAAGATTTATGATAAACTGGTGGGACAGTCTGAAATGCTGAGAGATGCGCAAGCCCAAAACGCATTACCCGATTACACAGCCCTCATCTGAAATCTCCAGCAAAACAAATTTGCAGCAGGAAAGCTACTCAACCTAGCAAGTGTGCAAAAATTCTACCAAAAAAAAAAAAAAATCAAATTTACAGGAGCATGTGGCTTAATATCTAGGGATGGCCACCCAAATTTACCTACTATATTTGTTTTCCGTTCCAACAACCACCTTAGAAACGGTGTTTATCACTTCCAGTGGATTTTTAACATTCAACAGTCATACTACCCACTTAGGCCAAGTATCAAGAATGAAATTAGCTAATCTATTGTTAGCAAGTTCTAGGATAAGTCTCTTATAGCAAGCAATCTTATCTGGCAGTGGATAACTACTCCAGATCTGCTCCCACGAGAATACCTGGAAATTCTCCAAAATATACTCCTGGTACTAAAAATTGAGGCAATCCCAGAAAACTGTGGAAATCTTTGCACACCAAGCCACACAGTAAAACTAAGAGCATATACTCAGCATAAGTTTCAGCTATAGATTACAGCCAGGATAGTCGAAACCAGAGCAGGTTGACATGACCAACTGTGTTACCAACTCAGGAAAAAACCTAGCTCAGTCTTTCTTTTGTGGAAGAATTAAAAGTTATGTACTTAATAACCATGTATCTGTGTTATCCATTTACATTCTTCCTCACCGATGGGTCTCTGATCCAACTCGGCCACTTTTTCCAGACTTGGGCTCCAAGTCTCAAGCTCCTTCCCACAATACACCACACATTCTCTAACTCCCCAGATAGAGTTTGCTACCCTCACAAACATAAATAGAAGTTATGTCCTTACCATAACGTTCCATGTGGAGTGTTCATCTCGCCTTTGTTCTTACACATGGGTTCGGAGCCGATCCTCGGCTCAGTGTCGGCCGCTTGCAAGCTCTGCATCGAGAAGAAGCTCGAGACAACCTAATACCCACAATCCCCCTCTGCCTTTACCTCAGATCTAGTTTGCAAGCAAACCAGCAGTCAGAGAGAGACACATTCATGCCAAAACTCACATAGACACAAAAAATACTTCTATCTATATATATATATATATATTATATATATATATATATATATATATATAGATAATATATATATATATATATATATATATATATATATATATATATACATATACATGTATATCATATATACAACAACTGCAATGCAGAAGCAGAATAACCCAGACCAGGCACGAAAATGAACGTTCTTCCTGAGGGTGGGAATGTAAGAACAAAGGCGAGATGAACACTCCACATGGAACGTTATGGTAAGGACATAACTTCTTTATGTGAGAGTGTTCGATCTCGCCGTTTGTTCTTACACATGGGTAGCGTCCCTAGCTCCATGTTCCTGAGGAACTCATGGGAGGACGTTCTTGAGCACAGTGGAACCAAAGGTTGCCCTGTCCCTAGAAACCTTGTCTACCTTGTAATGAGAAATGAATGTATGTGGTTTAGACCAGGTAGCAGCCGCACAAATAGCGTCTAATGGTAGGTGAGCTGCATGAGCCAGGGATGTAGACACTGATCTTGTAGAATGTCCTTTGGGTTTGACAGATAAAGCTTGATTTGAAGAATCATAAACATAGATAATACAATCAGTTAACCATTTAGAAAGAGTTCTTTTAGTAACCGCTACACCTTTCCTGCTATCAGCAAAGGCTACAAAAAGTTGATCAGATTTTCTGTGATCTTTTGTTCTATCCAAGTAAAATCTAAGTTGTCTGTGGACATCCAACTTGTGTAACATATACTCCATTTTATTGGAGCGATTCTTGAAAAAGGTGGGTAATTCAATGGATTGATTAATATTATTAATAGAGCAAACTTTGGGAAGAAAGGATGAATTAGTGCGAAGAGATACTCTGTCAGAGTGAAAGATTAAATAAGGGTGTTTAACGGAGAGAGCCTGAAGCTCAGATACTCGCCTAGCGGATGTAATGGCTACCAAGAAGAGGGTCTTCCACGACAAATACTTCAATGGACAAGAGGAGGCTGGTTCAAATGGGGGTAACATCAATTTAGATAATAAGAGGTTTAGACTCCAAGGGGATGTAGGTGATCTAACTGGTGGTCTAATATGAAAAGACCCTTTTAAAAAGGCCTTACAAAGTCTGTGGGCCATAACAGGAGCCCCACATTCTTCCACATGAAAGTTGGAGATGGCAGCCAATTGCACTCTTAAAGTAGCAGGAGAAACACCTTGGTGGAACAATTCTGTTAAAAACTCCAAGATTTTGTTTAAAGGAGCTATGACAGGGTCCAATTGCTGTGTATTTGCCCAGAATACAAAGCGCTTCCATTTACTAGTGTAGGTCTTAGTAGTGGAAGCTTTATGAGAAGCCACTAGTATATTCTGAACTGCAGGTGAAAGAAGATCAGACCTGGCTAAGTAGGGAATCGGAGCAGCCAAGCTGCTAGATGGAGGGACAAGAGCGAGGGGTGGGGAGCCCCTGGCGAGTGAGTCAGTAGATCTGGCTCTGGGTCCAGGATCCAGGGTCCCCGAATGCGGTGTGCCAGAAGAAAGGGGAACCAAATTTGACGAGGCCAGAATGGGGCAATGAGGATGATCGTCCTTTGCAGGTTGTTGGCTTTCTGCAGAAGCTTGGCAATCAGGGGAAAAGGAGGGAAAGCATACAGGAGGCCCGGGGGCCAATCGTGAACTAGTGCGTCCCTGGGGACTTCCCCTGGAGGGGGTAATAGGGCAAAATAGCTCCTGCATTTGGCGTTCATTGGAGACGCAAACAGATCGCAGGAAGGCTGGCCCCACTTGCGAAAAATCTTCTTCGCAACTGACTGTTTCAGGGACCACTCGTGCGGCAACAGGATTGCTCTGCTCAGCCTGTCGGCTATGACGTTGGATGACCCCGGGATGTGCGTTGCTATCAGAAAGTGACCCGTGGACTCCGCCCATTGCCAAATTCTCATGGCCTCTCTGCATAGCTGAGAGGACTTGGTTCCCCCCTGCTTGTTTATGTACCAGACTACAGACATGTTGTCCGTCTGAACTGCAACAGTCCCTAGAGGAAGAAGGGGAGCAAAGTGCTGCAACGCTAGAAGCACTGCCCTCAACTTCAGAACATTGATGTGCAGATTGTACTCTAAATTGGTCCATTCGCCTTGGACTGTCTGTCCCTGAAAGATGCCCCCCCCACCCTATCAGGGAAGCATCCGTGGTCACCGTAGCTGTCGGCGTGGGTAGCACAAATGGTCTTCCTCTGGAAAGGTTGCAAGTCTGAAGCCACCAGACTAGGTGCGACTTGCATGTGTTTGTGATCAGAGGTAGATGTTGGAAAGACCATTGTGCAAACAGTAGCCATTGTAGAACTCTCATGTGCAGTCTTCCCAATGGTATCGCAATGAGAGAAGCTGCCATGAGGCCCAAAACCTTTAGTACCAGTTTTGCTGGGGATTTTCTGGATGACAGAAGAAGAGATATGTGTGTTTGAAGTGAAGCTATCCTTTCTGGAGGAAGCCTTAGAATTAACTGATGCGTATCTAATTCCGCTCCTATGAATAAGATACGCTGTGATGGCTGTAGTAAAGATTTTTTGAAATTTACGGAAATTCGAGGTGAACACAAAGTTGTAGAGTGTAATCTCTGGCCTGTATCAGTTGGCGGGTGGTGGCAGAAAGGAGCCAGTCGTCCAGATACGGAAACACCTGGAATCCTAGGCGTCTCAGATGAGACGCTACCACTGCCATGCATTTGGTGAAAACCCTGGGGCTGAGGTCAGACCAAAGGGCAGGGCTCGCAACTGATAGTGACTGGCTCCCAGCCGGAAGCGCAAATGATCTCTGGACGCCCTGGCCATTTTGATGTGGTAGTATGCGTCCTTCAGATCTATTGAGCACATCCAGTCGTCCTTCTGTAAGAATGGAAGGATCGATTGAAGCGTGACCATTCGGAACTTTTCTTTCTTGACGAAGGTGTTGAGGTTGCTTAGGTCCAGAATCGGCCTCCAGTCCCCTGTCTTCTTTGGAACTAAAAAAACCTTGAGTAAGTTCCGAATCCTATTTGGTCCGCTGGGACTGGTTGGATGACTCTTTTTTTCTAGCAGCTTTGAAATTTCTATAGCTGCTGGATCTCGCAGATGGGGCGGTACATCTGGGAGTCTTGTCTTTGGAATGGGGGTGGATAGGAATGGTATTCTATAACCTCTGGTAACTACGCTTTTTACCCAGTTGTCTGTAGTAATGTTTTGCCAGGCCTGAGGGTATAAAGCTAAGCGACCCCCGACTGCCTCCAGAGCAGGACAGTCGGGCCTCCTCTCAGGAGTGCTGGAAAGGTTTTCCAGGGGGTGTATCCCCGTCACCTTGGTTTTGCGGACCCCCTCTGCCACCAGGGTGGCGTCTTCCACCTCTGCCCCCTCCTCTGCCTCTAGAGGGGGCATCACCCTGCGTGTCTGGGAAAGATCCTTGGGGTTTTCGAAACCACATTTTCCCACCGCGTTGCCCTTTGGGGTACGGTCTGGATGGGGTGGAAAAACGGACTCCGACAGCAGACAGAGTCTTTCCCTCCTGTTCACACCGGGTAAGGGTCTCCTTTACCTTTGGGCCAAAGAGAGTGGCACCATCAAATGGGGCGTTGGTAAAGGAAGACTTGAAGGCTTCCGCAAATGAACATAAGCGCATCCAGGATTGTCTTCGAAGAGCAATCGCTGAAGCTGCTGCCCTACTCGATCCTTCGGCTGCGTATGAAATCAGCCTCATGGACGAGTTAACAATGGATGTAAGGGTATTGAGATGTGCTGTAACTTTTTCTGAAACAGCAGCATCTGTAGTACCCTGGAGGGTATCTCCCAACTCTTTGATTAGATCCCTCTGTAGACGTGTAAAGTGGGTCAAATAGTTCAGGGATCGCATAGAAAAAGCCGCTGAATTAAAAATGCGCTTCCCGTACCTGTCCATAGTCCTAGAATCTTTGTTAGGCGGATGGACAGATGAGGAAGATTCCGACATCTCCTTTTTCGTGGCCGCTGCCACCACCATAGCGTCCACTGGAACTCCTTTTGTCAAATAAGCCTTGTCCTGGGGTGCAGTAATGTATTTATTAGGCTTCCTAGGGACTGGCTCCACCGTGTCAGGAGCCTCCCACGCCCTTCGAGCAATCAGCTCCATTAATTCATCGAAGGGCGGAGTGACCCAGGAGGAGGAAGGGCGAGCACCAAATGCCTTCAGCAAGACTGACTCATCCTCAGAAGGGGGGAGGGACTGCCAGTCACCTCTCTGCTTTAGGATCTCCAAGATGTCAGAAAAGGAGACATCTTCTGAAGGTGACTTTGGGGACCCTTCTGACTCATCCAAGTCAGTATCGGATGTCAAAGATTCTTGTGGAGAATCTAAGTGTCTCCTCTTACACAATCTTTTCCTAGGGACTTCTTCGGGGGGAGCATCCGAAGAAGCCTCCGAGGAAGAGGGGGCACCCTCCAGGGGTGGCTGAGACACAGGTGCTCGACGCTTAGCTGTAAACACGGGTGCAGAGGAGGATAACGGACCTTTATGGGGAGGAGAAGCTGTATCTGCTGATGTGGTTGTCTGGGTAGACAACGCCTTCCTCATGAGATCGAAAGCCCCCGGGTCCCGAGTCGAGGTATCTCCCGGTTCCGAAGAAATGGGAAGAATCCCCGAAACAGGCACCGAAGGCATAGACTCAGAGGACGGAACCGAGTCGATCCGAGCCGAGGCCCCAAGAGGGAGAGTCGGAACCGAAACATCGGTCCGACTCTCGGTCCCGGAACCCAGGATGGATCTTCGGCTCCGAGACTCCGGTAGCGGATCCGACGGAGTCGAGGTGAACAGAGCCGACAGAGAAAAGGACGGTTCTGGCACCGAGGGCTCCACAATCAGCAGCTCAGCCTCTTCCGGCTCCGAAGATTGGACAGGTCTCGGAAGAGGAACAGATGGAGACAGTGGCAGGCCTTCAAGTCTCGACACCAATTGAGAGGAGACAGAGATGAGTTTGGATAAGGCCGTATTCTCCATTAACTTCTGCACCACGCGGTCTACATCAGTATCAGAGAGGGGCCTGGAAGAACGAGTCGAAGAAATCGAAGACGGAGCCGACCTCAACAGTGTCGGGGGAGGGAGCTCCATCACCGGTTCCAAGACTCGAGGCTCGGAAACTGACAACAGTTGAACACTCGGCCCCGAAGTCTGTGGAACCGGTGATCTAACTTTAGCTGAAGAGCTCCGAGCAGATGACCTGGGCTCCGACGTCTTTGATTCCTTCGAGGATTTGGATGCCTGGTCTGAAGCATCCAGAGCCTCTTGAAAGGTAGGTTTTAACAAACCCCTATCCAGGAGTTTCCTGCGCCTATCTGTCATGACCCTCCCACTGAACGAATGACAAATAGAGCAGTCTTCTTGCAGATGGAGAGGGCCAAGACAGTAGACGCAGGAACTATGATTGTCAGTAACTGACATCTTTTGCCCACATTGGCAACGCTTAAAACCCGATTTAGCCTTTTCAGACATCTCACTCTAAATAGAAACTGAAAAGTCAAGTCCAGTAAAGAAGTCAAGTCCGGTGAAATTGTCGAATCCAGTAAGGAGTCAATCCGGTAGTCAAATCCAAGTAAGGGGTGGTAGGCCCAGAGGAGAACTCTAATAAGTTTTAAATAAACTTAACGGATCCGAGAATCCCTCAACCTTACCACACACACACACTATGTCACTAACAAACTTTTTATAATAAAATTACTAAGAAAAAACACAAGAATAAATTCTTAATCTTATCTTAGGTGCTCGAGCTCGACCCAGTGATGCAAATGCTGCAGCGGCAAACTAGATCTGAGGTAAAGGCAGAGGGGGATTGTGGGTATTAGGTTGTCTCGAGCTTCTTCTCGATGCAGAGCTTGCAAGCGGCCGACACGGAGCCGAGGATCGGCTCCGAACCCATGTGTAAGAACAAACGGCGAGATCGAACACTCTCACATGTATAAATACAGTGTAGCACACTGCGTAGTTCAAAGAGCATTGCTTGAAAAGGAGAAGATGCTAAGACCAGGCTTCAAAATCTTGTGACTTGTTTGTAAGCTGTCAGTTAACACACTGGTAACCCTAGCTACATGGCTAAACAAAAGCATGTCTCTTACCTGCCTCGTATCCAATTACTGTTCTGTGGCTTACAGGGGGTCATGGCAGCAGACAGACATAATTCACAAGTGCTGCAGTACAGAAGGCCACCAGAAAGGCTGTGAGAGGAAAATAAGTAAAGTCAGAGATTTAAGTATACAGCCTTTACATGAACTATACCGCATTCAAATACAACCATAAACAGATATGCTTTGTTCACTTAAGTAATGTCAGAAAGACAATCCCAAACCAAAATGTAAAAACAAAAACAGATACAAATCAAACAAGTATGGTTTTCTGGCTCAGGTTAGAGAGAGGAATAAAACCTTAACTCGTACAACGAGAGATCCTCATTCAAGCACTGTTCTAACAGCTGGGCACAAGAGGATGGGAGTGAACAGGCAACACTGGCTTGTCGATCGACGGGGGTGGCAGTTCTGGTCAGCACAGTGCCACTAACCAAGCAGAAGCCCGAAAGGCAACAAAATGGCTAGGGACCATCAAATGTGGACATAGCATTAGCAAGCAAATAAGGGTAGCCATTAACGTGTGTGAAAGTACATTCATAAATGAGGGCACAACAGCCTCCGTACAGTGATGCAGGTGCACGTCAGCCAACACAGCTTAGGTTAATGCCTAAAGCAAAAAAAAAAATGCTTCTCATCCCATCAGGGTGGTTGTCTGCTTATTAACCAGAGAAAATAAACTGAATCTTTATTATTTTCTGAGATATAAATCAAGACAATATAGCTTCAAACCAGGTCCTTAAAGGTAAATGAACTGGCACAGTACTGCCTATCAGTGCTAAATTCCCTTGGCCAAATCCAGAAGTCCTCTCTCTGGGTAAACCAGCATAAGCATTTCCACTAATCACCCTCACAGTGAAAAGGAAGCACGGCAGGAAATGCAAACAGATCACTGCCACACTATTCTTACCCATGAGAATCCACAGCTGGATGTCCATCTTTCTGGCCAAAGTACTGCAAAACAGCTGAGCACTGCCCAGGAAGTTGGCATAACATCTGGCCAAAAGTTAAAGCAGTCTATGCCCATTTTATTTACTTTTGCTGAGAAAAACATCAAGTGTGTCCTGGTGTCTGCACTAGTGCTCTTAGGTCAGAGAGAGTACTCCATGCACAAGGATACAATCTTTTTTTCTTCAAGACCCCATTCAGAGAGAAATAAGAAAGACAAAATTGGCTTGCTTACATATGATGACCATGTTAGAAAGGGAACAAGTAATGGGCAGCAGCTAGAAGAATACCCTTTTCCCTCCTCTCCAGTAAGCACAACAGAAGTCCCTACCAGCCTCCTTTCTATCTTCCATCCCAGGACTGAAGACCAGATAAGATTCTATACTTTAACAGTGATCTTTCTACACAGACATACTACTACACTCATCAATATAGTACTCATCACTACAGCAGTACCACTCCTTATCCTAGGGAAGTTTGAAAGCAGTCCATTATCCAAACAGTAGCTGGTTCTCAGACCAGTGGAAGTGGTCACAGTATGGACTGCAGTGCCAAAACCTACACTTCACCGTTAAACACCTAGACTGTAATGACTGGCTGCATCATACCTAATCAGCCTGACATTTCTGAACTCACTGTGGTGTGGTATTTGCCGTGGTGACTTGCGCCACAATTTGGCATTCCAATGTTTTCCACCCACTACTGCCAACAACATAATGCAGTTAGACATTCAAAGTACTCTTCCTGGTCTACCCTGCTTACCTAGTGTATAACATACAAGAAAAAGTCTACCTTAAGCCCTAGATTTTCTGTATGCAGTACCCTAACTCCATTTGTTAATCATTATAAGAAATATCCACTCAACTTTGTATTGAAGTTCAGGATAACATCCTGCAAAATTAACTGTTTTATTCAAAGCCATGTCAGGAATCAATTCTGGCACAAAGAATGAACTACTTTTAAAAATTACCCCATCCTTATGAAAGGCCATGCATGGGTTCTATACAAAATGAGGACCTGAAGCTCAAGTCTCCAAGCAGTGACAGTGACTAACAAGAAACTAGGCTCAAATAGGATCATGGGCTTCACAGGTATATACTACGCTACCAACCAACAAGGCACCTTATAAGCCAAGCGGTGCAACCCAAATGCGACCAACAAATTTGATTTATATAGGGGGCGATTTACTGAATGCCTCTGTCCACCAGAGACATGGGTGTCAAACCAGGGCTGAATTTCTGATTACCATCCATTGGTCCATGTTGCGTTTAAACCGAATAGGTTGGAACTCCGTTCCCCACGGATGGGGAGCCTGCTCCACAGAATGGGAATTTTCTAAGAAACATATCCATCTCCAATATGTCCTACTTACGTTGCATG
This sequence comes from Protopterus annectens, assembly GCF_019279795.1. NCBI lineage: Eukaryota > Metazoa > Chordata > Ceratodontiformes > Protopteridae > Protopterus > Protopterus annectens. Next base: position 1,735,895,148 of record NC_056725.1, on the reverse strand, counting down.
CAAAATGTACGTCTTTCAACCTAGCAATCCTGATACGGTTTGTTTTGTAGACATGTAGAAAGCTCATCAAAAGGGCATCCAGGGATGCTTTGTACACCAGGCAAAGACCACTACTCAGAAGTATGTTTGATATAGAGAAGACACAGAGCTTTGAGGCTTTCAGTGTAGGACACTGAGCTTAGTCCCTGTATTCCTTTTGTAAGGAACCTTTGTGGACATCTCAGTTGCTGCAAGTGTCTGGTCAGGTACATACCAAAGGGGGCATTACACTATGATGGATATGATAGGGCTGAGTAGAGTTATGATGACTGCTCTGGAACAAGATTCCATGCCCTTACTTATAAGATGACCAACAAAGAATTTTCTTACTACCCTGAACATATGTTGGTCAAATGCTAGATTACAATCTACACAGTTCCTACATCCTTGACTAGTGAATCAACTTTTGTCTTATTGATGTCTCCAGTTGTTATCCAGGGTGGCAGACATCCCAAAAAGATACTATAATGCATTTCTTGGTATTGAATTTTAAGGCATGTGTTTAACCCCAAGCATTTGCGTTGGACATTCCTGAAAGGTGTTCTATGCCTTGGGGGATTCCATGACTGCTCCCAGTTAGCAATCTGCAAATCTTGGTTAACCAGAGACCTTTGACATCAAAGAAGTAGATTCCAAGGAGGAGTGGGCCTAGCAGAGCCCTGGGGGACTCCACTGGTAACTGGTCTCTCTGTGGAGGTGGCTTCACTGATTCTAATCTCCTGGTCCCCATCAGTGTGCCAGCTAGCTATCCAGCGTGTCATAAAAGGGTTCATACCCTAATTCTGCAAGTTCGGTGACAATGCCAGAGTGGAGTACTGCATCAAATATTTTAGCCAGATCCAGGTAGGCAGTGCGCACCATTTTCACCTCATCCATTGCCTCAATGACGTTTTCGAAAAGGTCCACTAGAGTCAGTAAGCATGACGTTCCCTCAACAAAACCAAACTAGGATGAATTCAGTGTCTGGAGGACACCTATGTCCCTGTTGTTAATTTCCATGACATTTGCAAAGCCATGGAAACAATTAAGACTAATCAGACAAATGGGTCTGCAGTTTCTAGGATCTGCTGTGAAGGTCCTCCCTTATGAAGGGGGATGACAGTAAAGTCCTCTACTCATATGGCACATAGCCTGTTTCAAGACTACAGTGGGCCTGTTTAAGACTTATTATAGTCTGTTCGGGAGGCATCCTGGGATGTTATCAGAGTGCACAGAGGCCGTGTTCTTGGCTTTACTGAGTGCAGCCAGTACACTCTCCCAGTTATAACTGGACAGGGCATTTTTGGGAGGATGAGTGGGGTGTTAGGAGGAGGAACTGAATTTGTCTGCTAACAGGTTCACTATATAGCCATGCTTGGAGAATGTGGCACCATTAGCCACCAGTTCAGCCAATTGCTGTGTGCTGCCCTTGGTGTTTCTGACATAAATGTAAAGGTCTTATGGTTATCTTTCACCTGGGAAGCCATCTTAACCTCAAATGTAGCTTTGTTTCACCTAATCAGCCGTCTTAGTTGCCTACTTAGTTTGATGAGAGACTATTTATCCTTATGAGAATAACCCTTCCTTATTTTTGCCATACATTTCTTCCTTGGGGATGCCCCCAGGACAGTTTCTGGGGCTACTCTAGGCCTTACTTCTGGTAGGTACAGCAGCCTCTACACAGCCACTGACATGGCTGTACACAGTTTCTGAAAGCAACTCAGCATAGCCTGCTGTGTTCAGGGTTTGGACAGGCATTGAATTTTGGCAAACCATCACCTAAAAAGGTCATTTGTCTTGGAATAGTTCCTAAATGTTACTGGTTATAACTGGATTACAGAGGTTATTTTGACTTCAAAGGAGACAGCTTTATGGTTGGACCATATCAAGGAGGGTGAGATGCAGGTAAGGTTCAGCGTTCTCCCAGAACTGTGAGCACAACGTCCAGTATGTTGGAGCCTCTAATGGAAGTATTCATTAATTGGTCAAGGGTGTTTGTATTTACAGAGTCCAAGAATCTCTGCCTGTACATGAGGTCATGTAGGATTCACAGTCTATAGGCGAGTAATTAAAGTCTCGCATGAGAAGAGTGCTATGTCGGTAGGCAAATGTCTTCAGTAGGTTCAAGTATGCACTCAGCGCTTCTTGGGACATGGATGGTGACCTAGACCTGGCTAGGATAAGGTACAAGATTTTTGTCTATGGTGATTTCCATAAGGAAGAACTCCAGCATGTCATCCTGTTTCTGCACTCTAGAAGTATACTTGTTACTGATGTTACTTGATAACACCTTAACCTTTAGTCCACGTCTGTGCAGTACTAGTCTAAAAAAGTGTGGAAGGCACTGAAACCTTGCACTGTCAGGGTAGTCACAGCTGCTTTAAACCACGTCTCAGTAACTTCACAGATGTCTACATTTTCTAGTGTGAGAGGAAGGCTTTGAGGGAGTGTAGATTTTTTTTTAGGCTCTTGGTATTGAGCAGTAACACCTTGAGGTTCAGAGGAGTTGATTTTGCTATGTCGGTAGGTTTGTCAATTTGGCATTGCCTAAAAAAGGCACTATGGGCCAAGGATAAAGTTTTAGACAGTATTCAAAAGCCTAGAGGGGAAGGAAGCAGACCATCCTTGACAAACCAACATGGCCTGTTAACCATCTCCTTCCCTGCTGACAAAACACTGGATCGCCTTAAAATGACACCAGAAAAAGTACAGTTTTGTACCTACCATAAATGTAGATGTTAAGAGTGTTCACCCTGCTGCAGTCATCACACTTGGGTTATCCTGTCGTCAGGCAGTCCCGCAGTTGGCCGGATTTCCAAAGTCTTGGTCCGACGTCGGTTGCTGTCGCCTCATCCCTGACGTCAGTGCGCCAGGGGTACATATACTGCAACCGACGCCATTTTCTTCAGTTTTTCTTGCCCCAGATGTCAGGTGCCCCCAAAAAGGTAATCAAAATTAGTACCAAATGGTGTGAACACTGTACAAACACAAAATCCCTTCAGCTATAAGCAAATACATCAGTAAGGCATAGCAGAGATTTAGCCAAAAGATCAGAGGGGTTGGAGGGAGGGTAACCTGGACTGTAGCAGGGTGAACACTAACATCTACATTTATGGTAGGTACAAAACTGTACTGTGTTCATCGTGTTACCCTGCTGCAGTCATCACACTTGGGTTGAGTCCCAAAGCTAAGGCAGGGTGGAGGTATCATGGAGGGTTAGTGGAGGCAATGAGGCCCTGCAGAACTGCAGTGGCGAAGCCTGCCCTGAATAAAGAGGTAGGTGATAGTGTTTGGTGAAGGTGTGTACTGAACTTCAAGTTGCAGCTTCTAAAATTTCCTTGGTAGGGACCCCTCTGAGAAAGGCTGTAGAGGTAGCTGTTGCCCTTGTAGAGTGGGATCTAATGGTAGTAGGAACTGGTTTCCCATGATGGGTATAACAGAACCATATGCAATGGCCTATCCATTTAGAAATGGTTTGTTTGGATATAGCCCTCCCTTGAGAAGCTGTAGCATAGGATACAAAGAGCTGGTCAGTTTTTCTGAAAGCCTTAGTTTTGTCCAAGTAGTAGCAAAGCTGCCTGTGAATGTCCAAGAATGCAAGAGTCTCTCACCTTTGTTCTGTGGATTGGGAAAGAATGTGGGTAGATGGATGGTTTGATTTAAAGCTACACTGGAAACCACCTTAGGCATGAAGGAAGGATTAGTTCGTAGAGAAACTCTGTCTTGATGAAAAATGAGGAAAGGTTCCACTGCCATTAGTGCCTGTAATTCTGAGACTCTCCTAGCAGAAGTTATTGCCAGGAGCAGGGCAGTCTTCCAAGATAAGAACTGAAGGTCTGCAGAGAAAGTTGGTTCAAAGGGAGGTAACGTTAGTTTTTCCAGAACAAAGTGGAGGTCCCATGTTGGTGTAGGAGCTCTTCTAGGTGGTCTAATGTTTTTTGCCCCTCTGAGGAACTGCTTTAAAAGAGGATGTGAAAATAAAGGTGGATTCGTGTCGTAGTGAGCTGAAATAGCTGAAGCATGGATTTTAATTGAGAAAGAAAGTCCTTTGTGCAACATCTCTGCTAAATACTGCAGAATGTGAGGCATACGAGGCTGAGTTGTGTCTTGGCCTTTAGCTTGGTTCCAGGCAGAAAACCTTTTCCATTTGTCCGAGTAAGCCTTCCTGGTGCTTGGCCTCCTGGCTTCCAGAATAACATCCAGAACTGCTTGTGAAAGAGGGGCTGGTTGGATGTTTAAAAGATTCGCCATGCAGCCAAGTTTAAGGTTTTTAGCTGGCTGTGTAGAATCTGTTTGTTTTGCTGCGTGAGCAAATGAGCAAATGAGGTATTTGAGGCAATATCCAGGGTGGGCTGTGAGCCATATTCTTCAATAGCGGGTACCAGTGCTGGCATGGCCAGTCTGGGGCTATGAGAATCAGTCGAGGTTTCTCCTTTTTGACCTTCAAAAGAACCTTTGTGAGAAGAGGTAATGGAGAAAAGGCATATGCGGTCCATGTGAGGCAGAGCACCTCGCTGGCTCTGTTCAAGAGAAATCTTGACCTGTGGATGGGAGATCGTAGGTTTACCCCGGGAATCATCTCTGTGTCACTGCTGGACAGAGGCACAACAAACTAATGGGTACAGTATTTTTTCATATAAGGGGTGGCGTAAGCCACAAAACTTTGGGCTAGGCTTATAAATGCCTTAGGGCAAATAGCCTAGTATAAACCTATGAACCTAAGAGTTGGATCCAAAATTTGTAGAATGTGGCTGAATTGGATACGCTGAGGAAGAATGAAAAGGACATGTTATTTTTCTTATTCAGCCTGGTCAGAGAGGCATCAATATTTCTTACAATGCAGTCCCCTATGATGACCGTCCTAAGAAGTATATTTGCTTGCCTTAAGGACTTGATGTTTGGGACTCCACTGAGAGACATTATGTGTGGTAATAGTCCCCCCCCCCCCCAAGTGTCTTTGGGCTTGCTGAGGCACAGCGCTGACAATGGGTGTTCTAGGCAATCTTTGTTGTTTAGGAAGATTGCTTTTAAAAATGCCCATATGCACCAAGCTGGCTACAGACCACTTAAGAAACTGCATATCCATACAGTCAATTACTTTGGCGAGCTACAAGAGGGTGGTGCACTGTGGTTAGAAGGCCATTAAGGGTGCTTTGCTGGTGCCAGTAAGGCTATCTTACATTTTAAATGAAAAAGTGTAATCTTTGAAAATCTATGTATTGCTTCAGTTTGGGAGGGGGGGTAGCCACTGTATTCCCCCCAAAGGATTTAGTTCCATCAACATAGCGGCTGAAAATGTACAGCCATGCAGTGAAAGTACTAATACTGCAAAGGATGCGAAAATGACATAAATCTTTAACCAGAATGCCCAGTTTAACTCAGAGCTAACCTTAGGTTAAAGAATGGCTTTGTTCGGTAACAAGATATATTTATATAAAAATAGATAAGGAGACCCTTCAGATAAACTCTCTAAATCCCAAATTCTTCCTAATGAAGTGAAATACTATGACAAAAGGCTTTCAAGATAAAAACTTTAAATCTACAAAACATGCAGTCAAAAGGAGGCAACCATTTTTTTCCAGAACAGTACAAACCCCAGGGAAGTATTATATTCCTTTATTCAGAGTTAGATGCTACCTTTAGGAATTTCGAAAAGGTCTTCACAGCAGCATAACTAGGGAAGAGTGAAGGGAGCCACTCTACTGGGCACAAATCAGCAGTGCCAATAATGTAGGAATGCAGTAGCAGCACTGATTTATGAAGAGTGGCCTCAAACAAGCAGAATTACATCTCAACTGAAGCATGCACTTTAAAACGAGTATGTGGTATTGATTGCAGGCGCATTTCTGTTTGTTCATTCACTGGGGATGGTTACAGATGAAATAGCTACAGTTTGGGGCCTTGCATACATTTCATGCTCTACAATAAGGTATGGAGTCTTCATGAAAATCAGGGACAGCTGCCAAAATGACATATGAACAGCATCAAAAATATGGTCAGGGTAGTCTAGAACTTCTGGTCTAAGAATATACACTCAAGTGAAACGTCTACCTTATCCTTGAGTTTTGCTTGTGTTGGGATTTTGAAAAGATAAAATATCGACTACTCAGCCACAGAAGTAAGTACTAACACCACTAACAGAAGTGAAGCAAAGCAACTAGGGGCAAGGCGGTAAGGTTTGTCTGGTGGATGGGTCAACAAAGGTCTTTGTAGTGTTAAATAACAGTTTCTAAAGTAGACAAGGCAGCAGCAGGGAGCTGGGGTGGGGAGTACAGTTGTGTAAGTAAACTTACCATAACAGCAGATATTTGATCACTGCAGCAGTAGCCCTAAGCTAAATGGGTTATACAATGCAAGGATACAATAGCCAGTTTCCAAAGTTTCAGGGCACCTCCACGTGCCCAAACCATTAGTTTGAGCTGAGCTGACAAACAGGTGTGGGTGCCAAGCCCTTCAGGGTTTCCCATGCCATGCTGCAATAGACAATGCTAGAAGCAACAAAAAGTCAAAACCCTGACAAAAAAACAAACACCAAGAAACAAGGGTGGATAGCGGGAGACAGCAGCTACAGCAGTAGTGATCATTCGAACATCTACCATTATGGTAAGTTTACTTATGCAACTCTAATATGCTCTTTAAACTGATTACTGAAGCAGTAGCCCGAGCTATACAAGTACATAAATAACAAATTTTGGAAGGTGGATGGAGAAGTGTCCAGGAGTCCCTAGAGAATGGTCCTAGAAAAGCATGATGGAGACCTGGAAAAGGAATCAGGCTTATATTGCCTTTGAAGTATATACAGAGGACCAAGTTGCAGCTTCTACAACATTTCTAGAACCAAACCTATCTCAAAAAGCAACAGATGAAACCAAGCACAACAAAAGTTAAGAACCTTCGTCAACCATTCGGAAATGGTCTTTTGACACAGGTTTGTTCCTTCTTACCATCACAAGAAGTGAACAACTGATCCAAAGATATGAAAGAATTAGTCTGTCAAGATACTACTATAGTTGTTTGCGGACATCCAAGGTATACAGTATCCTTTCTCCCTCATTACGTTCAGGAAAGAAAATGGGGAGAAAGACAGTTTAGCTTAAAGTAAACTAAGATAGCACTTTAAACATAAAAGGAAGCTTGGTTCCGAAAGAAACCCCATCGCTGTGGAAAATGAAGTAGAGCTGACTCAACACAAGAGTTCGCAATTCAGATACCATTTCTTGGAAAGATCACAGAAGTCAATAAAACTGTTTTTCTTGTCAAAAACCTCAAGTCAGCCAGGTTAGCTGGTTCAAAAGGAGCAAGTGTTAGCTTCCCTAACACAAAATTAAGATCCCAAGGAGGGGGCCCTCCAGTTTTCTAGGAGACCTCAGGCAAAACCCCCATCAAAAACATTTTAGAGGGAAAGCACTGAAAGAGGATTCAAGGGTATACATGCTGAAATGGCTGATAAATGAACCTTGATGGAGGGGTAAGAAAGGCCGCAGTATAGTAACTCAGCTACTGTAAAACCAGAGAACAACTAACCCTGAATGGGTGCTGGTCATGTTGTTGGCATCAACTGAAAAAACTTTTCCATTTGCCAATACACAACTCCTTAGTAGCACTCTCTCGCCTCCAATAGTAGCTGCTGAACATGGATAACCGCACAAAAACTGAAAAAAAAAAAAAAAAAAAGTGTTTTCAGCATCTTAAACTTTAATGCATTACTAAATGCCTCTGTATCAGTGGTTATTTTCTAATTTGTTATACCCTCACATTTTCTGCAATGGGTAGCATGCTTTTGCTTTACAGTCATTGCCTTTGCCTTCCTGATGTCATTCGAGGGGGACATGCATGTGGGGATAATTTGGTGTTTTTTTCTTCTCCCTCTCTCAAAAGCTTACAACAGTAATGTAACTGCATACTTTTGACTGTCAACATTAATCTGCAGATGTAATTACTTTGCTTCCTTTGATTACAACAGTACTGTGACTGCGTACTTTTGACTGTCAATATTAATCTGCACATGTACTTTGCTTCCTTTGATTACCACTAGTAGCCATTCCTGCTACAGTAATTTAAGCAATGTTTGAATGACAGGCTTCAAAATGTAGCAGAGCTGCTTTTTTTTTTTTTTTTTTTTTTTTTTGAAGTAACAACTGTAGTTCACTGCAGAAGTAAGAGAAATTTGACGCCTGTGATGAAGAGGTGTTACTTGGGCTGAGGTGATTTGTCCTGCTTTCATAGATTTTAAACACTGTAGCCAGATTTTGAGTCTTTGAGGTTAATCTTCCTTCTCCAACTCGCTGACTTGTTCACAGGTGTTTAACAGGTAATGAATACAAGGGACGGTTTAAGCCTAGTCATGCATCCTAAATCTATGACAAGCTCTGGTATCCTTGATAAGTGTAAGCAGGGGCTTGGAAGAGGAACCATTTACAGGCTGCATATGTCCATACAGACAGGTGTCAAACCAGGGATGAATCTACTGTTCTCCATCCAATTGCCCAAGTTACATTTATAATGCATTAGGGAGGAACCCTGCTTTACATGGATGGGGAGCCTATTCCAGAGAATGGGTAGTCTTCTGGGATACATATCCATCTCTCCAGCAGGCCCTGTTTATGTCACAGGCAAGGTTCAAGTCTTAGTGAGTAATCCTATAGTGCTGTTAGTTTTGTGGATATGCAGGAGGTCCATCAGATTAGGGTGACAATGGTTTGTATTCTGGACACTGATTACCACTCAATAGCTTGAAGACAATACAGAGATAAAGCCTTGAGGTTGTCTATACAGGACACGTTGCATACATCCAGCATTCATTTATTGAGGACCCTCTCTGGATACTCCAACTGCTGGATAAGCCTAGTAAGGTACATATCAAAAAGTGCACTGTACTCAATAACAGGTCTGATGAAAGCCAAACAGTGGGACAATGACCTCCTTGGACCTAGATGCCATGCCTTTATCGACAAGCTGCACAACACAATGATTTCCACACTACTGTTGGCACATGGTGGTCAAAGGATAGATTACTGTCCTTGTGCATCCCCAAGTCCCTGGGGGCATGTTGTCAATATGATACTTAACAGGGGTGGATGACTTCCCGTAAGATACTATTATGCATTTCTTAGCATTTAGTTTTAGCCAATGGTTCTGACAGCAGTTGTTTGTCTGCGTCAGCCTTTCCTGGAGAACACTCGTGTCTGTGGGCAATTCGATGACTGCTCCTACTTTGCAATCTGCAAATCAGAGAGGCCTGAGCATGTGGTATGGGCGTCATTTTTTTAGGCATGGTTCGAGATTTAGGCCTAAGTAAAGGAGACGACGTCTGTTTAATATGCAAGTCCATAGGCCTGAATACACCCGCAGAAGCCGGTGCCTGCACAGCAGCTCCGAACCCATCCAAGGTAGGGACATTTATGGGTTCCATAGTTGAAGCATCTCACGGCATACCAAGCTACGAATGGGTCTCAGTAGAGGCCTGCGAATCAGAAGTAGCAGGTATCGGGGCTGCAAAAGCACCTCACTGACTACCGGCGAACCAGCGACTGGCTTAGGAGAAGCATCGTCAGTAGTTTTGGACCTCGGCAGCCTGTCTCTGTCTATCTTTGCGTTTTTTCGGAATCCCAGTAGTCGGATGGCTAACTGACGACATTTCTGGACAAACCGAGAACTGAAATATTTAGAGGCGAAAATTTACAGACAACGGATAGGGCGCTGATTAAATAAAGCACAAAACCGACAGCAAGGTACGTCGTGGTCAAGGCTTAGGCAAGGAATACAGTATGAATGAAAATCTTTATGAGGTATTTGCTTTCCACAAGTAAAGCAATTATTAACTTTTACGGACATCCGTAAGGAGCAAGAAAAAGTTTCCCCAACGGGGTACTTAGCTTTAGTTGAAGACTTTTGTTCTGAAACTCGAAAAAGTACAGTTTTGTACCTACCATAAATGTAGATGTCCGATAGATATGCAACTGCAGTCATAACATATGGGTTGTCCTGCCTCAGGCAGCCCTCGGTCGGCCAGATTCCAAAGTCTGGGTCCGGCGTCGGCTGGTGTTGCCTCCTCTCTGACGTCAGAATGGCTGGAGTATAAAGGCATCGGCCAACGCCATCTTCTTCAGTGTTTCTTGCCCCAGATGCCAAGTGCCCTCCTAGGAAGGCTAAATTTGGTGAATGGATAAAGAATTCCAGACATGCACAACAGTAATAAACAGATACACCATAGAGATACCCCCAGCTAATAGGAATAGGGGTAGTGGACCCATAAAGAAGGTTGCAGAGGGGTAGGAGGGTGGGAGAATCCGACTGCAGTTGCTTATCTATCGGACATCTACATTTATGGTAGGTACAAAACTGTACTATGTCCTTCAAGAATGCAACTGCAGTCATAACATATGGGTTGAATACCATAGCCAAGCTGGGGGTGGTTGGAACTAAGAAAGTGATGGTGTAGCTAAAATGTCCTGCAGGACTGCCGAAGCAAAGCCTGCTCGGGATCTGGAGTATAAAGGCAGGTTGTATTGCTTGTTAAATGTATGCATGGAGCTCCATGTAGCAGCCTCTAGAATGTCCTTTGTAGCCACTCCTCTTAGGAAAGCTGTGGATGTGGCTATAGCTCTGGTGGAGTGAGGCCTAATATTGGCTGGCACACCTTTTCCATGAAAGGAATAGCAGAATCTGATGCAGTGTCCAATCCATTTGGAAATTGTTTGTTTGGAGATTGCTTTTCCTTGTACTCCAGCAGCACAGGCTACAAGCAGTTGGTCAGACTTTCTGGTGGCCTTAGTTCTGTCCAAGTAGTAGCGTAGTTGCCTGTGTATGTCCAAAGTATGCAGCAGTGCTTCCCCCCTGTTTTGAGGATTGGGGAAGAAAGTAGGCAGGTGAATGGCTTGATTTAGAGACACCCTGGAAATTACTTTTGGCATGAATGAAGGATTGGTTCTCAGAGACTCTGTCCTGATGAAAAATGAGAAAAGGAGGTACTGCCATGAGTGCCTGTATCTCAGAGACTCTTCTTGCTGATGTGATTGCCAATAGGAAAGCCGTTTTCCATGAGAGAAATTGCATTTCTGAAGTTGCTGCTGGTTCAAAGGGAGGAAGAGTTAACTTTTCCAAGACGAAGTTGAGGTCCCATGCAGGTACTGGCGGTTTCCTGGGAGGTTTGATATTCTTTATCCCCCTTAGGAACTGTCTTAGCAAAGGATGTGAAAACACAGGTGGATCACAATTGTATTTTGCTGAGATTGCTGAGGCATGAATCTTTATGGAAGAATATGAGAGACCAGTATGAAACAATTCTGCCAAGTATTCCAATATCTGAGGTATACTCAATACTGTTGTATCCTGACCCCCGTTAGCATTCCAGATGATGAATCTCTTCCACTTGGCTGAATAGGTTTTTCTGGTGGAAGGTCTGCGTGCTTCCAAGTAAGATCTCTTGAACTTTTTTGGAAGGAGTTATGGTAACCTCCAGGCTGTCAGATGCAATGTTTTCAGGTTTTGATGAACTGTCCTGTAATTGTGTTGTGATAGAAGCAGAGGCCATAGGGGCAGAGGCCACAGTTTGGTCCGAGTTATGCTCAACAGCAATGGGTACCAGTGCTGCCTTGGCCAGTCTGGAGCTATCAAAATGCCTGTTAGTTGTTCTGCTTTGATCTTCAGTATCACCTTGGTCAGCAGTGGTAGAGGAGGGAATGCATAAATTGTTAGGGACTTCCAGCTGAAGGAGAGAGCAACCGTTTTCCAGGCTAGAGGATAGTGGGTCCTTGTACAGAACTTTTCCAGGTGATGATTCATGTGAGAAGCAAAGAGATCTATGTCCGGTCTTCCCCATGTCCTTGTTATTTGTGAGAAAATGTGAGGATGCAGCATCCATTCGTGTGGATCCAAGAAATTTCTGCTCAGCTTGTCCGCCAGTACATCGTCCTTGCCTGGCACAAACTGGGATTGCAAATGTATCTTCAGACTTAGGGATTTTTCCCAGAGAATCATTGTTAGTCTGCAGAGGGGATAAGAATGAGCGCCTCCCTGCTTGTTTATATACCACATAACAGTGGTGTTGTCTGTCCTTATTGAAGTGATTTTTCGAAAGCCTCGATTGCATGCATCACTGCCAACATCTCTTTTTAGTTTATGTGCAGATGCCTTTCCCTTGGTGTCCATTGACCTTGAATGCATCTGCCCTCCATGTGCGCCCCCCATCCATGGTCTGAGGCATCTGTTGTAATTATTTGACCTGCTTGAGGTTTGTTGAAAGACATGCCTTTGTTTAACTGACTTGCTAGAACCCACCACAAAAATTCTCTTTGCAGACATGGAATGAGTGGGATTACGTCCTCTAGGCTTTGGCTGTGTTGGGACCATAAGCTTTTTAAGTACCATTGCAGCTTTCTCATATGAAGTCTTGCCAAAGGTATCAGAAGAATGCAAGATGCCATGAACCCCAGGGCCTGCAGGATTTTCCTTGCAGTCAGCTGGGAGAGCTTTGCTAGGCCTCTGAAGTACTCTGGTAACTGCTGTTGTTTTTCCTCTGTGAGGTAAGCCATCTGTGTTTTTGTGTCCAGTTTGGCTCCTAAGAAAATAATCTGTTGGGATGGCAGAAGTCTTGATTTCTGAATGTTGACTGTGTATCCCAAGGCCTGCAGTAATTGAATGACATAGTCCAAGTTTGCTATCAAGGTTTGCTTGTTGTCTGCTTGTATGAGGCAGTCGTCCAGGTAGGGGTATATTTGAATCCCTTGGAGTCTGCAGTGTGCCACTACTGATGCCAGGCATTTCGTGAACACTCTGGGCGCAGTAGATAAGCCAAACGGCAATGCTGAGAATTGATAATGCTCTGTCCCTGCAAGAAATCTGAGGTATCTTCTGCAGCTTTGTCTGATTGGGACATGCAGGTATGCCTCCTTGAGGTCCAGAGTGACCAGCCAAGACCCCTTGCCCAGCATGGGAAGGAGTTGCTGCAACGTCAGCATTTTGAACTTTGGCACAATGAGATAAGTATTTAGAGTAGACAAGTCCAGTATAGGTCTCCATTTGTTTTCCTTTCTTGGAACAAGGAACAGTCTTGAATAAAATCCCTGGCCTTGTTCCTGTGGAGGGACCTTTTCTATTGCTTTTATATTTAACAGCTTTGAAACTTGAATGAGTGCCTCTGCCCTTTGATGAAGTGGCAGGTTTGGCATGCCTTGTCTTACTGGTAAAGTATGGAAGTGGAATCTGTAACCTTTGTCTATTAAATCCAGAATCCAGTTGTCCTTGGTTAAGATATGCCAGTTTTTTTGAGAATAAGGATAATTTTCCGCCCAAAGGTGCTTCTCTTTGAGCCTTTGTAGATGGTATGAAAGTCAAGTCATTGTGGTTGTCCTTGTGGTGCAGCTGGACTGCCTGCGCCACCTCTTTGATTTGGTGATTGCCATTGGCGGCCCCTGTAGGAGCCTCGGTATTGCCCTCCACCTCGGGCACACCTGTTTTTTCCCCTTTGAAACTTGTCAGTGTCTGGAAAGGACCAATTCTTTGAAGGCCAATTCCTGCTGAATCTGGGTGGCTGAACCTGGAGGAAATCTTTGACTGTCTGTACTGATTTAGCTTTTTCCTCAATGGACTTCAACACATCTTGTGCATTAGCACCAAAAAGCTTCTGTTTTTCCAGAGGTGCATCAAGTAACTTTACTTTAACATGGTCTGGCAGTGGCTGTTCTTTTAACCAAGCATGTCTACGTATAACAGCCCCAGTCATAGCTGCCCTACATGAAGCCTCCAATGCATCATAACTACACTGAAGAAAATGATTGCTAACCTGCTGAGTGTTATGTACTAGATCCTGCAATGCCTTTCTATCAATAGGCTCAGGAGAGGCTAGCTTTTTCTGTAAATCATCCAGTAAGAAATCCTGGTACTGAAACATATGAAAAAGGCAGTTAAGTGACCTCATGGCCAGGGTGGTAGAGGTATAAACTTTTTTACCCTATCTCTCCAGGGACCTAGTTTCCCTCTCCGCTGGCAGTGGATTCTTGGCTGTGGAAGTAGCCACTCCCTTGGGGCCCTGTGAAATAGTTTCTAGATCCACAGAATGGGCCTTAAAGAGACGTTTGTGGGTGTCAGGGACCCTATAATATCTGTCTGGCTTGACAGCAGCAGGAGGGAGAGAATCAGGGTTAGCACTGGAGTCGGAGAAAACATCATCCAGGACATCCATAACTGGAGGGATAGCTAAAGGTCTGTGCTGGGGTAGCTTGAGGAAGGTACGTAGCCTTTTCCTGGAATCAGAGAATTCCTGACCCTGCCATTTGAAATGCTCCCTCAGAGTGTAGGACTTCACCGAACGAAAAATCCTCTGGAGGAGAGGCAGAGGGAATTGATTCCTCAGCATCAGAGTCCTCATAGGCCTGGAAGGATTCTTCTTGTGTACCTGAATGCTCAGAATCCCCAGAGGCTTCATCTGAAGAGAGGTTGTCGGCCTGCTCAGTTCTGGGCTTTTTCTCTGCAGGCGGCTGAGAACCTCTGTCTGGATGAGGCTGAGACCCCCTGATAAGAGACCCCCCTGATAAGAGAAATAAGATCTGCAGCAAGAGACATGATCTGTTTATCAGAAGAAGGGGCCTGGGCAGTAGGTTTAGGATGGGCCTTGGCCTGGCTGGCGGCCTTAGCACGTGCAAAGGCCTTGATGGACATGGATACAGGAGGCCTAGCTGCCCCACGTGCAGGAGTAACCTTGTCCACAGGAATGGTGTCGGGTAGATCCAGAACTTCGGTTTCTGGAGGAAAGTCAACAACCGGCACCGGTGTAGACTCCGAGACTGAAGGACGAGTTAACGCTGTGTCGTCAGCCTGGAGCGGTTGAATTACCGCTTCCGAAGGGACCGAAGCACTAGCGGAGGGTTTAGGAGTATCGGTAGAGGACGTGGGCCGAGGATGTCGGTCCCGGTCCTTTCGTTTTTTGGAAGGTTGAGTAGTCGGTTGTTCTGACGGCATGGTATAAGCGAAAGTTTCGCCGAAAAAGTCTTCGGCAAATTCTGCCCGGCGCCTGAGAGTGCGCTTATTAAAGCAAGCACAGGCAGCACAGGCCGAGACGTTGTGGTCTGGGCCCAGGCAAGATAGGCAGTAAGAATGGAAGTCCTTATGAGGTATTTGTTTACCACAAGACAAACAATTATTAACTTTCTCAATTTGTTCTAACATTGGCTGAGGCAAGAAAAAAAGTTCCCCAACGGGGTACTTGGCTTTTAGATGACTTCGGTACTGAAAACACAGGAGCTGACCGACCGGCACTTGCGAACTGCTTCTGCTTCGGGCACCGCACGGCAAGAAAGACTGAAGAAGATGGCGTCGGCCGATGCCTTTATACTCCAGCCGTTCTGACGTCGGAGAGGAGGCGACACCAGCCGACGCCGGACCCAGACTTTGGAATCCGGCCGACCGAGGGCTGCCTGAGGCAGGACAACCCATATGTTATGACTGCAGTTGCATTCTTGAAGGACATCAAAAATTTCTGGAGTCGGCCGACCGGCACTTGCGAACTGCTTCGGGCACCGCACGGCAAGAAAGACTGATGCAATGGCATCAGCTGCATGTCTTATACCCCGCATGTTTTATACCCCCCCAACGACCTGAGTCATGGAAGAAAGGACAGCAACCGACGCAGGACCCAAGACTTTGTTAATCAGGCCGACTGAGGGCTACCTGCAAGCAGGTAACCCAAATGTAATGACTGCAACAGTGAAATATGAAGAACATCTGTAAAAAGGGGGGAATGTAAGCATGGCATGGACTGACTACAAAAAAGCATTTGACAGTATATCACATTCATGGATAAGAAAGAACTTAAAAATGTGAAAGGTACACCCTATAAACTACATCACAGCGACCATAAAACAGTGGCAAACCACTTGGCAGTTAAACCATGATAAAGGACAAATTATTACTCCAGTGATAAAAATCCGAAGGGGGATATTCCAGGGTGACTCACTGTCACCGTTGCTCTTTTGCCTTGTCCTTAACCCATTAAGCTGTCCAATTATGTCATGGCTTCAATTTGGCTCCCAGAAATTAAAGTCTAAAGACTTATCATCTCTGTCAATTACTTAAAACTGCATAGCTCATCAGATGAGGAAATGAAAGCGCAACTACAAGTAGTCAAAACTTTCAGAAAAAGAATGTCATTTGGTTTTGATAAATGTGCAAAAGCAACCTTTAAAGCAGGAAAGCTGCAGCACCAAGAAAACACCAGTTTGGGACAAGAATGTGATGTAAAAACTTGAGCAAGAGGGGGTGTATAATTATTTTAGAATTTATGAACGAACAATAAAACAAACAAATGCGAATAAAACTTGATAAAGAATATTTTAGAAGACTTAAATTAACGCTAAAAGCAGCATTGGCATCTAGAAGAAAATTCAAGCTATAAACCAATTTGTTCTTCCTGTCCAATTTTACAATTTTGAGGGAATGACTGGACCCAAAAGGTGTTGGATTAATTAGAAAGGAAAAGGATGCTTCAGGCTCATCAAATGATTTATAAAAATAAGTGCATACCAAGATTATATATTCATCGTTCCAAACAAGGTATGGGCCTCCATGAAATTGATTACATGTACAGAGCTGCAGTCGTGGGACTGCATACATATACAAGAACCAAACAGTGGAAGTTTTAAAACATGAGGAGAATAAATCTAAGATGACTTCACTTCTCAGCCTAGTAGAAGCACATCTGTGTCAAGCGGGAATGGAAATCATACCAGAAGTAGATAAAAATCAGGCAAAAACTGAATGTGCAAAAAAACGAGAGAATGCAAGGTGAAAGATCAGATGAGAAGGCAAGAAATGTAGAAAATGCATAAATATATTTGCAAGTATAGAAAACTCCTGGAAGAACCTCATGTTGATCAGGCATGAACGCAGGAATTAAGGAGAGGCAAATTCAAACCAAAAGATGAAAGGTTAATACTGGCGACTCAAGACAGTGGGCTATGTACACAATGTTTTAAAAAGTCCACTGAACATGTCGGAGAAACTGAGATGTAGGTTTCGTAAACCAGAATTGCAAACAGTCACACACCTTGTTGCTGTTTGTGACATACTAATGCCAGGAGGACAGTATACTGAAAGGCATAATAATGTGGCAAGACTGTTACACTGGGGATTGTGCAAACATTATGGTACTGAAGTGGCTGAAAAACACTGGAAACATGAACCACAAAGCATCATAGAAGATAAAGTCGACATCACATGGGATCACCCATCACAAACACTTGTAAAAATAGATGCGAGAAAACCAGATACAGTGGTCCATGAAAAGACAAAAGTAGCATTGGTCATTGAAATCACTATACCAAGTGACTACAGTGTCTTGCGTAGAGAGAGAGAGACAATGTCATAAAAATCAGGATTTGCAAGCAGAAACGAGAGCAATGTGAAAGAAAGACACCCAGACAGTTCCAATAGTAGTAGGAGCAATGGGTCTTGACATCAAAGATTGAGCAATGCTAATTTCATGAACTTTAATCATACTTTGACTTGGGAATGGGTCCATTCCAGTCGTGGTATTAGAAACCCAAAAGATTTTGAGAAATTAAAAAAACAGAATTATTCCTGTTATTCTGGGCACAGACAAGTTTAGATGCAAGCCATCCAAGTGGACATGTTTAACTTGCAAAGGAAAGTATGGTTATACAAGTAAAACTTGCCATAACAGTAGATATTTTAATAGAACACTGCTGCAGTAACCTAATCTGAAGGGAGTACTAACCCTCGTGACTTAACAGCTTTCAAAGCTTAAAGGTACCAGGGGTTAAAGCACAGCTCCATAAAAAGACAGGAAAAAAAATACTTTAGAGCACTTTTTCTTTTTTTCTTTACCTAGGGAGGCAGTCAACTGCCCTGAAAAGAATACTAGGAAGCAACTCAAATAATTAACTACATACAAAATACATCAACACCATGGCAACACAAAATGAAAACAGCCAAACTAAGGAGGCTCGAGTGAAACAGGCTACTGCAACAATCAATTAGAACATCTACTGTTATGGCAAGTTCGCTCTGCGGTGGTGGTGCTGCGCTAACGTTGTCGCCTCACTGTTGGACGTTGCCCGTTAGATTCTCAGTTAGAGAGTCTTCTGTGTGGCAATATGCGTGAATGGGCGTTCCTTCGTTGAAGGTTGTGCGCTAGGCCCTGCAAGCCAGAGCGTAAAAATCTACTGCCAATCATTAGCAGACCAGAGTTCCACTGTGGCGACCCCTAACCGGGAAAAGCCGAAAGAGACAACTGTTATGACAAGTTCCAACTGTACTATGAACAACACAGATCAAAATGGCAGTAGCCAACCTGTAGCCTGTAGCTATACAGGTGGATTACTCTATCTTAGAAAACTTAAAAACAGGAGGAGATTAAACAGACCACAAAAGCCCCTGGAAAATGTTCCTAGCAAAGTCTGTTCAGGACCTGGAAAAGTAGCACAGTTTGTAGTGCTTAGTACAGAGGTCCAAGTTGCTGCATCTAGAAAACTTCTACTGTCTACCCCTTTCCAGAAAGGCACCAAAGCCCTTGCTGAACAGACCCTAACCCTGCCTAGAAGTAGCATTTAGGGAGCATAACGAAAGGGAAGAGCATGAGACAACCATATGGAAATACTCTACACCTTGACACTGGTTGTCCTTTCATACCTTCCCCCTATACTTCGGTTCAGGGGAGAAGACAGGAAGATAGGCATACAAAAGATTATTTTTTTAAAGAAAAACTCTCCTTGTGAAAAATGAGAGAAGGGTGGCTCGCCGCAAGTACCTGTAACTCGGATACTCTCCTAGCAAACGTCAGAGCAAGGAGTAACTGTCTTATTCAACCTAATGAACTGGTTCAAATGGAAAGATTAAGCTTCAAGCACAACAGTAAGATCCAGAAAGAAACACCAGTCTTAGATGGGCAGACATGAAACACCCCTTCAAAAATAGTTAGTGAAGTTTGGTTAAGTGGGGATCAAAGGACAGAGAAGCAGAAATAGCCAACAAATGCACCTTGACAAAAGGAACAAAGACCATTGGACATTCATTCTCACAAATCAAGAACCAGAGGCAGCCAGGTCTGAAGGTCCTGGTTCGTGCACTGGCACAAACTAGAAAATATTTTCCACTTGATCTTATAGGACTTCCTAGTAGCAGTTTTTCTTCCTCCTTTAGCACCTACTGTACATCCTCAGAAAGAAAGAGAAAAAAAAGGGGGCTGCCTAAAAGCTATTAAAATTCTACCATCCTGAAATTTAAGCTGAAATGTTTTCAGGTTGGGGTACATAAAAAAAAAAACAATTGTGGGGCACCCTGTGCTAACTGTCCTTGGCCAACTGAAAAGAAAGAACCACTGTTGCCCGAACCAAAATGGAGTCCACAATTTTTTTGGGAGTCATCCAGGATCTTCTGGATAACACTAAATATCTAAAACATCAGTGGAAAGGGTGGCAAAGCATACAACATTCCCATCCATGGGAATGAGAAAATCAGTCTAACAGGTCTGTCAGCAAAGAGTCCTGGAGCTAAACTTTAAGTTGGCTGTTCTGAAAAAAGGCAAACAGATTTACTTGGTGATCTCACAGTTGGATCAAATCTTGGAATTCCCCAGGGCAAAGCTTTCATTTGTGGCAGTCTGTCCAAGTCCTGCTGAACTTACCTTTAATCAAGTTTGCTCAGAAATATTTTATGAAGCCTGAGGAGTCAAATGAGCCAAGTTTCAACCTCCCAAACTATCATAGCAAGTCTGCAAAAATGGTAAGACCTGACACACACACACCCTTATTACATCACAGAAAGTCTGCAAAGAGAGTAAGATCTGGTATCCACACCTTCTATTTAGCACACTGCTGTGGTACTACCATTGAAAACTGCAAATGTCAGGGGACCAGCAATGACTAAATGGCTTTTAAGTATGACCACTGCCAACATCTCCTTGAGTTATCTTGAGGATTCCAAGGAGCTTTCACTTTTATCCCTCAGGAAACAACAAACCAATGTTTGAAGTGTGACAGACTGTAGGGAGTTGGAAGGTAGAATAGCAGATGTGGATTTCAACAGCTGTAGTCTATCCACA
This sequence comes from Protopterus annectens, assembly GCF_019279795.1. NCBI lineage: Eukaryota > Metazoa > Chordata > Ceratodontiformes > Protopteridae > Protopterus > Protopterus annectens. The sequence goes on along the minus strand of NC_056725.1, from coordinate 1,735,875,074 downwards.
GCAGAATAGCCCTCTTTGCAAACCTTAGCAATGGAATCTGACAGGAGAAAATACAGTGCGGAATCCAGACCTACCCGAGGTACCATGGTGTCCAGTTAGGAGAAGCATGAGAATAACAGGCGCCACATACACCAAAACTCCTGAGAAACTCCTTAATAGAGAAAACTCTGGAAGAAGAAAGATTCTGCCCTGGAAAGAGCCTAACACAGCCTATGATACAATTATTTGAAAAGGGATAAAAAGACCTTTGAAAGTTGATCTGAAAATCCAAATCTAAAAGATTTGGAACACTTGCTCAAGACTTTTGACAGCTTGAAAGTCTGCAAAGACAAGTCAGTGGTTCAATACGGAATGGGGAGTGCCTTTAAGTCAGCAATAAGCAATGACTGGAGCTAGATACTTAGTGAAAACCCCTTGATGCAGAAGAAATCCAAATGGCAAGACAGAAAACTGATAGGGGAAGCCAGACACACAAATGCCAGAGCTGCTTGCCACTGGGAATGTAATGACAGGCATCTTTTAGATCTAGCTGTACCATGAAAGGTAGAAGGATGAATAGAGGTACAAAAGATTGAAGAAATTTAGAAATAAATTTTTCCACTGTAGTCCACCAGGATCTTTCCCCTTTTGGGACCAGAAAAAAAAAACTTAAAAGCCTTTGCCAAAGGGGCAGTAAGGCACTGGTTATAATCACTTCCTGTGCCAGCATGAGAGATGAGTGAAAGAAAGTAGGGAATTATTCATATTGCCAAGTGAACCTCTGCTGGGTTGCAATTAAAACTCACCATCTGTGACAATCTGGTGCCACAAGGAGGATGAAGCCTAAGAGAAGAGAGGTTGCTGGGGATGTGAATATGAAAAGAACACTCTTGTTAACTGGTAGGACTGGGACTTTGAGGTTTTTCCTTTTTCTTACTTAGAGCCTCCTTGCCTTTTTTTTTTTTTTTTTTTTTAATTAAATTAAACACTGATCCTTGCTGTTTATATTGCTTACTGAAAAGGACAGGAACTATGCTCTGAAAAATCTGAACTCTCATTGAAGCAGTTTATATCTTTCCTTACAACTCTGCTACAGAACAGAGAAAACTATCCTATTTTAGGGGGTTTTTTGCCACATTTCCTCTGACCCTCACTACTCTTCACACAGCAAGACTGGTAATCAAGGGAAGATGGTGGACTGAGCCGCCTCCTATTCCCAGTCTTACAGCACACAGTAACCAAAGGCATGAAAAAAACTACCACACACTACCTGAAAATGAACTCCTACTTAACCCAAAGGACTCCAAGTAGTATAAACACTTGGAGAACTGCACCCACAGACACAAAAACATGTTTATTTCATCATGGTTTGGCGTTTCCTACATTTTAACACCACTTGGACTACTTACAGGTTTTTAAATATTTTTATAAGTAATTTCTTGGTATGACTACATGGGGTCTGGCATCTTGAAGTAATTCTCATTGTTCAGTCTGCCTCTAGGTATCCCACAATGCAGTGCTTGTCTGTAAAAAAAAAATTACATCACACAGGCCTCTTTCTTCCTAAAGCTCCTGTAACTGCACTGATTCTACATGCATACACTGCTATCTTTCAGTTTTAAGTAACATTTCATGCCATTCAATGCCTGCGGCAATTGCCAGAGAACAAACTTTCAAGTGATTTTATACTGTTGCTTCTTTTTTAGAATGGCTAAACTGCAGTCTTTTGTGAAGCCTGAATTGGTACTACTTTGACTAATCTCCCATCCCCCTTCACACCTAACTTTCCTAGCTGTCAAAGTGCCAAGGGTAATTTGAGCTGTAAACTACTGTGACTGGCAGCTCCCAGCAGGAGACTTGATTAGTGCACTGTTTCCTTGTTCTAGCCTTTACTTTCTGTATGGGTAGGGGAAGGATCAGGGAGCTGTGACATCACAGCATGGGTGGGTTTTTAGGACGGTAGTGGTGATGTCAGTTTGGGGAGGGAAATTGCCAGAAGACTACCTGTATCCAGTGGCCTTGATGACATCAGTGAATTGGAGACTTTTCCAGGGTGGAACAAAAGTTTTTTGAAAGTGAAACCACCACAGTACAGTAAGGTACTGCTCTAGTGGAGAGAAAGTCCATTTAAAGCATTTTAAATGCTGTATTGTTTATTCATAGCAGGGACAGTAAATAGGGAGAAAAAAGACAGAGAAGTTGGGAATTTAATAGAATCTCTTTGTTGTCCTTTAAACTGGAGGCATCCCTCTCTAAATCAGTAGCAGACATTGAGCTTAACAGTCTTATCCCCTACCAGCACAACACCCACATTCTGTAAATACAAAACTGCCTTACAATGATGCAGTTAAAACGTATAGCTACCCAAGCCACCTAGAACTCCTAAACCCAAGTGCCAGCTTAAACAGTCAAACTTACCTCCTGCATACTTTTCAGCTTCAACAGGTCTAAACCAACAGCATTTTCTGACACCATAGTAAACTCGGCCACAAATGGGTTCAACACAACTAGCAAGCAAAAGCCCTTAAGGTAGGAGGTCAAGCCTGTACATCTGGCAACATCCTATCCATATGTAATTCCATAGTTAAGACAAACATTTGCCACTCACTTCACTGGACAAGGACAGTGTGATGTTAGCGGTCTCTCAGATGCCTGGATCGCCAATGTCTCTAGAGTCTTCAATGCCCTTCCACCCAGCTACACATAATAACCTAATCATTGCACATGTGGGAGTGAATGGCTCAAGATACACCTCCTTGGATCATAGAAAGAGGAAAATGGAGCTTTAAGTATGCATCTGAATTGGGTGTGAAACTAATAGTGAGCAGCATCCTACCATCTCCAAGAATAATTCCTCGGTACAAACAAAAGGTAATCGACTAATTACTGGCTCATGTACTGGTGTCCAACATAACAGACTGGGAGAAGATAATTAACAACCCAAGCTGCTTTGCTAGCTATGGCCTGAATCTCTTTCTTCATGGCTTCCCCATACTGGCCAATACTTTTTCCTATTCCTTAGAGGCTTTTTAGGCAAGACTTGACTCCTCAAACTACCTGCATTGCCAAATAAACACAATATTACCTTATTCCTTCCCACAGAGCTCTGAGTTTGTACTCAAAATCCCAATGGACATGGCCTGAGTCTTAAAAAAAGGAAGTTATCACTTCAATTCAACCAACTGTCAATTTTTATAGAACCAAAACTGTAAAAAGCAAAGTATTCAGCACAAAATAACCTTTACAATGATTGCATTCATGCAATTCTAGGGCTTGATAAAATAAAATCCAGTTTTTCTCTGTACCACAGAAGTTCTAACAACTCTCTCCAGTAGAGGCCCGAAAAAAATCTTCACATATAACAAACATCACATAACTGAAAAAATGTAACAATAAATACAGTAAACATATCACATTACAAAGGATAATGCAGAGTACCTTCCATACATATTGGAGTTACTGAAACAGGAGGTAGTTGATTACAGACAAATTTGAAATTTAAGGGTAGCCAACTTATTTAGCGAGATTTTTAGGTAAAGTATGTAAAGACAACACAAGAAGCGGAAGGATTACACTGGAGAACATACTTAAAGAAAGAATTCTAGTAGAATACTAAATGTACAGGGTGAGGCAGATAGAAGGTAAAAGCGCATGAGAGAAATAGAAGCATCAGCGGTTACCTGGAAAATACATTTTTAATGGGGAAAAGTGGATTGTAGGCTGGGGTGGGAAGGATGTAGAAGTAAAACAGAAAGCAGACGACCACTTTGAATATTAGCATATTGCAATTACACTACTGTTAAAAAAAAAAAAAAAAAAAAAAAGAAAGCATGTACAAGTTACAGTAAAGACAGAGTTGAGGGTAGGAGGAGTGTGGCAGAACCCTAGGGATTCAGCCTGGAGTAGTGAGTACAACCACACAGTTCTTTACTAGGAATTTCTTCAGTGACACCCTAACGCTATTTAGTGTCGGTCTTACTTTAACGGATATTTGGTTCTAGACACAATAACTTCAGAAAATATAAATTCGGTAACTTTTAAAAACAGCTTACAATATCTCAGTAACCATTCAAGCAACACATTGCCAGCTGCATTTTCTTCAAACAGCTGTAATCTTTCATATGAGGCTAAGCAGTTCTGTGTTACAGGACTGATGTATTTAAAAAATATAAAAACTGCAATACAAATATGATATATTGATTATTAGTGTACTCTTTCAGCTTTTCCCAGTTAGGGGTCGCCACAGCGAACTACAGTCTAATGACTGGCAGTGAATTTTTACAGTGCAGAATTGCCAGCCTGATGCCCATCCTTCAAAGAAGAAGCACCCATTCACACACACACCTACCTGCATGTCTTTAGACGTCACTCGACCGTGTGGAGGACATGCAGACTCCACACAGCAAGAGCTCCATTCGAGAGTCGAACGGGAAAACCTCTTGCTGTGAGGTGACAATGCTAACCGCCGCACCACCGCAGCCTTTATTGATTTGTGTACTATTTGCAGTAAACTGAGATCGCATATCAATATAGTTGTGCTTGCCATTGTGTAAGCTTAAGAGGGAATATCTACATAATACTGGAATGTTTTAATATCTTATATGTTTTTTCAATTAATGCACATATGACCAAACCACATTTGACAACTAGAGTCAGTAGGAGGAAACTGCAGAAGCTAAATGTATACCCAATGTTACCAACTGGACATCAACCTGTTTCAGTGACATAGCCCAATCTATTAATGCCGGGAGCACATTCTCAAGAAAATTAGTAGTTATCAGAAATGTACCCTAAGGATCTGTAATGGGACCACTCCTCTTTGATATCACTGTCAAGGGAGACACCAAGGGCCTATGACTGTAAAGTGGGAGCAGTGAAAACACCCAAATAACACCAGATACTCCAAGAGGACCTCACACACATTCATACCTCTCAACCTGGAATCAAAAATCTGGACAACGGCCCATGAAAAATAGGTACAAATCTGTATGCTAACATAAAAATTGCATACATAATTATGTAACCCCGCCCACTTCAATGGAACTGTGGGGTACCAACTTTCGAGTGCAAACTGAACCAAAATATGGCCCCTGCCCAGACCTTGTAGTAAATTATTTTTTTCTTTTAAAATGTGTAGCAATGATGTTCACTGGGAAGGGAGAAGATGAAGCATAGGATTTTGTTTTTGCTGACTTGCAGTATGACTTTTGTGGTAAAAATAGGGCATTTAATAGTAGGCAATATTCTAATCTTACCAAAGAATATTAGTTTGCTAGGACCTACAAAAGTTATTCTCCATGGCCTACTGATCACTGCCATAGCTTGAGTTTGTCACCCTCCGCCTCACAAAATCATAATCGAATAGGCCCCCATTCCTGCAGCCATTCCAATGTCCCATTACTTGGCTATTTCGCCCTATTTACTGTTAACACTAATGAGCGTACTGCTTTACTTTTACAATGACTATTTGGACTTCATTTATTTTATCTTTTATAGCACTAACACTAATAGTCATCTGCTATACAAAAGCATACAGTCTCAAAATGAAGACAGACTTGGCATTAAAACCTCTCTACCCTTGAAACTCGCATTCATTAAAACCCACATTCAAAGAAAATGCATCTGGCCAGTGGCGAATAAAGATTACCTTTGGACAGTTTCCTAATCATAGGCCCCTTGTACACGAAACAGGCATGTGTTCTTTGATGAACTTTCCTGATTGTATTAATTTACATTCCTTGTATAAATACAGCACACTTGTTAGACAGCATTTTACATGTATTGTTTTGAACAGTTTTTCAGTAAGCAATGAAACAAAATGCATGAACCAATAATGACAAAACTGTCCAATTCAGAACATTTCCATCATAAAGTCTACTCAAACTTCTACAATCCACCAGTATCAGTAAACGTACACAATCTCTGCAGAAGTAAAAAGAGGTTGCTGCTAGCAAATAACTTAATATTTCATTGTTTCATCTACAAATAAAGGGCCTGTTGCCCTTGAGGAATAAATTGCCTATGTTACATTAAAACAATAAGGTAATATCAGTTTGCCATCCATTCCCTATTGCAATAACAGGTTCATAGTTACTAGGCATCACTGCCAAAGAAGACATTCTCAGGACTGCAGCATCTACCAACTCCACCCCCCCCCTTAATAGTAAAACACAGTACAGTATCAGCAATCCATCTACATACTGTGTGAGTACAACCCACAGCCTTCTGCATCAAAAGCAAGTATTCTACCTGTTGTGCTACTAACACAAACAAACTTGGCTTAAGCAGTGCTGCTTATGCTAAATCGGTTTGTGTTGTTAGTAGCACAACAGGTAGAATACTTCCTTTTGATACAGAAGGCTATGGGTTATACTTCCTTTTGATACAGAAAGCTGTGGGTTCTACTCCCACTGTGGGAGTAGAACATACAGCTTACTGCATCAAAAGGAAGTATTCTACCTGTTGTGCTAACACAATCTGATTTGGCATAAGCAGCACTAAACCTCTCTCTTCCTGAAAAACTATGCAGCACAAGAAATCTGGAAAAAGCCTAAATGTTTGGGGGGGGGGGGGACAAAAGCCCAAAACCAGGGAAAAATTTTTAAACATTGCTTGTAAAATATTAGAAAAGTTGCTAGAATGAAATGTTTTGTGTTACCATGCATTTTTTTGAAAGATAGGAAGACAAACTTAAATAGCTATCATTATTTAGTGAATTCAGTTCAACTTCTCGCTGATTTGCCAGAAAACGACAAATTATAAGAGGAACATCTATGAACGTCTAGCTGATGAAAACGGTACTCAGCTGCATTACAGTGGTTAGGGAAGAAAACTGGGAGTTTATTGATTGGTTTAAGGTAGCATTAGAGCAAACTTTGGGGACAAAGAAGGGATTTAAGTAAGTAATGACACCTTGTCTTAGTCAAAAATCAAATACGGTGGCTTAACAGACAAGGCCTGTAGCTCCAATACCAGTCTAGCTGATGTGATAGCTACCAAAAAAACAAGGTCTTTCAAGACAAAAAATTTTTTAGAGAAGATGAGTGGGAAGGTTCAAAGGGGGGGGAGAAGTCAATTTGGACAACGCAAAATTTAAATCCCAAGAAGCCACTGGTTCTTGCAGAGGTGGTCTCAATAGAGTGACCCCTTTCAAAAAGGTATTGCATAGCTTATGAGACATGAAATTGGTATCTGGAAAACCTAAGTGAAAATGAGAAATCACCGCCAATTGGACTCTGATAGCGGCAGCGGCAGATCCTTGCAGAAAAAGCTCAGAAAGAAAATCCAGAATCACAGGGATAGAAGCAGTGTATGGATCTACATTGATTCTTTGTGCCCAAATAGGAAATTCTTTTCCATTTATTGCCATACAGCATCCTAGTTGAAGGTTTATGGGAGGACATAAGAATATGTGACACTGAGGATGATACATCATGAAGCCCGACTATGGATGGAACTGGAGCAGCCATGCTGTCAATTTGAGGGTGTGGCTTGATGGGTGTAGCGAACTAGACATGCGAGTTAACAGATCTGGAGCTGGGTCCAGAATCCAAGGAACATCCAGGAGTGGTGGCTTGAGGAAGGGGAACCAGACCTGACGAGGCCAGTAAGGAGCAATGAGGATCAACTTGCTTCCCAGCCGACTGTCTTTCTGAATCATTTTGGAAATGAGAGGGATTAGAGGAAAGGCATACAGAAGTCCCATGGGCCAATCGTGAGCCAGAGCATCTCTGGGAGACTCCCCCGGAGGGGGAATGAGAGAAAAGTAGCTGCTGCATTTGGTATTGACTGGACTGGCAAAAAGATCACAGCAAGGTTGTCCTCATTTCCGGAAAATCTGATCCACTGTTTCCCACTTCAGAGACCACTCGTGAGGCATTAGGATTGCCCGGCTGAGCTTGTCTGCTATCAAGTTGGTCGTCCCTGGAATGTGTTGCAACCAGAAAGAGCTGGGAAGAAATCAACCATTCCCAAACTCGCATGGCCTCTCGACAGAGTGGGTAAGATCTGGTACCGCCCTGTTTGTTGATATACCAAACCACCAACATGTCTGATTGTATCGCAATTGTTTCTAGAGGAAGGTCTTGAAGTGCTTGCAATGCCAGAAGCACCGCCCTCATCTCCAGAACATTGATATGCAGATGAGCCTCATGTTCTTGCCATGTGCCTTGGACAGTCCTGCCGAGATAATGCCCCCCCCCCACACCCGATCTGGGAGGCATCTGTGGTCACAGTGGCAATGGGTTGGGCGGGAACAAAGGGGGCACCCGTGATCAGATCCACCAACAAAGGTCCTTCTTGGATGATTCCGTCAGCAGGATAGGATGACTCAGTGGGAGAGATTGGAAGGACCACTGGGAAGATGCAAGCTACTGGAGAATTCTCATGTGCAGCCTGGCTAATGGTACCAATAGAATTGTGGAAGCCATAGTCCCGAGGAGCTGAGGAACCCACTTCGCTTTGACTTTTCACAACGGGAGAAAATGTTCAACTTGGGATATTAAGTTCTGTGCCCTTTCGGCAGAGACGAGCTGTCATGTTCACTGTGACTACCTCTGCGCCTATAAAAATCACAGATTGAGAGGGCAATAATGCAGATTTTTTCCAATTTATGGAGATCCCTAACTGAGCACAAACTTGAATCGTGGCATCCCCCTTTTGGAGGAGTAGATGCCTGGTGGGGGCGGTCAGGAGCCAGTCGTCCAAATACGGAAACACCTGGAATACCTGACGTCTCAAGTGAGCTGTCACTACTGATTGTGACTGGCACCCAGACGGAAGCGTACATGGCTTCTGGACGCCTTGTCCATTTCTGTGTGTTAGTATGCATCCTGAAGATCCAGAGAGTACATCCAAAAGTCTTTCCCTAACAACGGGAGTATAGACTGCAGTGTTGCCATTCGAAACTTGTCCTTCACTGATTCGTTCAATTTGCTGAGGTCCAATATTGGCCTCCAATCTCCGGCTCTTTTTGGAACTAAAAAAACCTGGAGTAAGCTCCTGATCCTATCTGGTCTGCTAGGATAGGCTGGATGACTCTCTTTAAGAGCAACTCGTTGATCTCCACAGTTGCCTGATCCCTCTTATTGGGTGGTACATCTGGGATCCTTTGGGGAACAAACGGTGATAGGGAAAAGGGTATGATACAGCCTCTGGCAACGACTCTTTGTACCCACTTATCTTGGGTGATATTTAGCCAGGCTTCTTGGTACAAAGAAAATGCAACCCCCGACCGGCCCCAGAGAAGCGCAGTCGGGTTCCACATCAGGAGCGTTGATAAGGCCGTCCTCTACAGGAATCATGGTCTTGTTGGTATTGCGGACCACCCCTGCCTCTATGGCGATGTCTGCAGTTTCCTCCTCCTCTGCCTCTAAAGGAGGATTCACCGTGTGCGTCAGGAAAGACCCCTCTGGGACATCTTGAACCACATTTTACTGCCCCTTTGACCCTTGGGGTCAAGTCTGGAAGGGACAGTAAAACACACTCCCACTGCTGAAAGCATCTTTCCTTCTTGCTCACAACGAGTGAGTGTATCTTTCACCTTGGAACCAAACAATGATGAACCATCAATTGGGGCGCTGGTGAAAGTAGACTTGAAAGGTATCGCAAAATTACATAAGTGCATCCAGGAGTGGCGCCTCAAGGCAACCCCGGAACCTGCTGCTCTACTCGCTCCATCCGCAGCATAAGAGAATTCGCATGGAGGAGTTAACCACAGAATTTAAGGTGGACAACTGAGTACAAATCTTGTCAGGAACTCCCCCAGTACACGCACCTTGTATGGAATCTCCTAACTCCTCCAGGAGTTCCCTCTGCAACCTCATGAAGTGCGTGAGATACTTCAGCGATTAAAGGGTAAAGGCCGCTGACCTAAAAATACGCTTACCAAATCTGTCCATCTGTCTAGACTCCTTGTTTGACGTATGAACAGATGAAGTCTCCGCTAACTCCTCCTTCGTGGCCGCCGCCACCACCATGGCATCTACGGGAATGCCCTTGGACAAGATCTCTTTACCAGGAGGGGCACACAAGAACTTATTTGGTCTCCTGGGGACTGGCTCCATGGTGTCAGCAGTATCCCACACCTTCCGACTAACTAGATCCATCAGTTCGTCAAAAGGTAGACACCCCCAAGAGGCAGAAGGTTGAGACCCGAAAGCCTTCAGGTACACAGACTCATTAGAAGAGTTAACAGTGGGTCAGTTGCACCTCTGCCTAAGGATCTCTAAAATGTCCACAAAGGACACATCATCAGAGGACGACTTGGGGGACCCTTCCAACTCCTCAAGGTCAGTGTCCGATGTCAAATACTCATCCTGGGAGTCAATATGTTTCCTCTTACATAACCTCTTCTGGGGGGGGGGGGGGTCTCCTCAGAAGGATATTCCAGGTAAGCCTCAGAAGAGTGAGGGCCACCAGCCGATGGCTCCTGAGGCTGTGGGTCTCTGCTGTCTCCAGAGAGAGTAGGGGCTGAAACTGAAGTGGGTGCTCTCGAGGGAAGAGTGCTGGTGCCACTGGTAGGGGCTGGAGAAAGTGACAGCACGCTCATCTCAAACACAGACCTCTCCGGCTACGAAGACCTCCCCGCTCCAGAGACAAAGGTTGGTGCCGGAGCCAGAGCTGTCAGCACAGATGAAAGGTCCGAGGTCACCCTGGTTGAAGCACTGAGGAAGACTCTGAACCAAACAGATTCCAACCCTCCCTGTCGGTGCAGACAGGAGAGCTTCAGCCCCTGGACACGACAGATGGCACAGAGTGTGTCGGAGCCGAACCCGGCTCCAAGGCAGCAACAAGGCGAGTAGGAGCCGGCATTTCCTCTGTTGGCACCAAGCACTCCAGCTCCGAAAGGCCAGTATGGCTTGGAGGAGGAATAGCAGACAAGGGCAAAGCTGGGCCAAGTGGCTCTGGAGCCGACTGGGTTGGAGCCAACAACTTTGATAAGGCATATCACTTCAGGAGTCTCAGCACTACCCTCTCCACATCTTCTTCTGAAAGGGTCCTGGAAGACATAGTTGGCGATCTTGACCTGGGGGCACTGGAGACTTAATTGTTAAAGAAACCGGTAGAGAGCTTACAGACCAGCTCAGAGTAGCACAGTCAACTGCTGTATAAACAGGTTCAGAGATCGGTTCTGAAACACCTGTAACCGACTGACACCACCATGATAATGTCCTTCGGCTCCGAAGGCTGAGTAGTCAGATTTGGATTGTTTCGACTGTTTAGGAGGTGGCTCCGAGACACCAGCAGGTGCCGGAGAAGGCCTTTTTTAGGATTTTGATTTCCCAGACTTAGAGGAAGCCAAAGAACTGGGTAGTGCTTCCTCAAAGCATGGTTTCAATAGACTCTGAATTTGTTCTTCCTCTCCTGTAACACTCTAGGAGAAAAAGCATGGCAGAACAAACATGACTCCTGTAAGTGGATGGCCCCTAGGCAGTAGACAGCTACTGTGGCCATCCGTTAAGGACATCTTTTGTGAGCATTTCATACACTTTTTGAACCCTGAGGGTTTATTGCTCCTTACTTTCCTTGGACATATTACACACGCACAACCCAGAGAGATTGAAAAAGAGAAAGAAAAAGGAGGAGGACTAGGTCCTCTAACTAAAATGGGCCTAGCCCTAAGGAGGCATTACACGAGGATTAGGTCATCTAACTTAAACGGGCCTAGCCCAGTGTAGTGAAACAAGGTCTTCTAACTTAAACAGAAAGGAAAGCTTGTGCACACAAGAGAGCGAATAAATGACACAATAAATTTCTATTCTTAAGAAAAAAAAACACGTAGTATGCTTGCAATCCTAGTAACTTCACAAGCGGATCCCCGCCAAAACAAACCATGTCAAAATGGCAGAAACCAACTGCTAACTGTGCCCAAAAAAGGTCAGAGGAACAGACAAGACAACAGACAGAGTGGAAAACCACCAAACTCTACTTAATAATCAAAAATTGCGCAACAGCGCCTAAAACTAACTGGCACACAGGATACAAACAAAGTACAGTTTTGTACCTACCATGAATATAGATGTTAGAGTGTAAACACTGCTGCAGTCATTACACTTGGTTTATCCTGCCGTCAGGCGGTTCTCCAGTCGGCCTGAGTTCCAAAGTCTTGGTCCGGCGTCGGTTGCCGTCGCCTCCTCCCTGACGTCAGTGCGACAGGGGTATACAAGATGCAGCCAATGGCATTTTCTTCAGTTTTTCTTGCCCCAGATGTCAGGTGCCCCCAAATAGGTAGGCAATTCAAATTGCTAGTAAAACATACATAAGAAAAGCAAACAACAACTTTCAGTTACCAGCAAATACTCCCCATAGGTGGCAAAGGATAGAAGACATAGGTACATACCAGCAAGTAAGAGGGGAAGGAGGGAGGGTAAAGTACAGTTTTGTACCTACCATAAATGTAGATGTTCGAGTGTATACCCTGCTGCAGTCATCACACTTGGGTTATCCTGTCGTCAGGCGGTCCCGCAGTCGGCCCGAATTCCAAAGTCTTGGTCCGGCGTCGGTTGCTGATTTTAAGGTACTGAAAGGTTTCAGTTAGGTCAGAGGGGATGGAGGGAGGGTAACCTGGACTGCAGCAGGGTATACACTCGAACATCTACATTTATGGTAGGTACAAAACTGTACTATGTTCATCGTGTTACCCTGCTGCAGTCATCACACTTGGGTTGAATCCCAAAGCTAAGGATGGGAGGTGGATTCAAACAGGGTTAGGAGGAGGCTAGAAGGCCCTGCAAAACTGCAGTGGCGAAGCCAGCTCTAGACTTAAAGTGGTAAGTGATGGTGTTTGGTGAAGGTGTGTACTGAACTCAAGTTGCAGTTTCCAGAATATCACTGGTTGGCACCCCCCTGGGGAAGGCTGTAGATGTAGCTGCTGCCCTGGTGGAGTGGAGCCTTATATGCTAGCAGGAACTGGTTTTCCATGATGGGTGTAGCAAAAACGTAGGCAATGTCCTATCCATTTGGAAATGGTCTGTTTTGAGATAGCCTTTCCTTGTGATGCTGTAGCATAGGATACAAAAAGCTGGTCAGATTTTCTGAAAACCTTAGTTTTATCCAAGTAGTAACGTAGTTGCCTGTGAATGTCCAAGGAGTGCAGGAGTCTTTCTCCTTTGTTCTGTGGATTTTGGAAGAAGGTGGGTAAATGGATGGTTTGATTTAGAGCCACACTGGATACCACCTTTGGCATAAAGGAGGGGTTAGTTCGAAGAGAAACTCTGTCTTGATGGAAAATGAGGAAAGGCTCTACTGCCATTAGTGCCTGTAGCTCTGAGACTATTCTGGCTGAAGTAATTGCTAGCAGCAGGGCAGTCTTCCATGATACAAACTTTAAATCAGCTGAGAAAGCTGGCTCAAAAGGTGGCAGCGTAAGTTTTTCCAGAACAAAGTTGAGGTCCCAAGTTGGTGTTGGTGCTGTCCTGGGAGGCCTAATGTTGTTGGCCCCTCTGAGGTACTGCCTTAGAAGTGGATGTGAAAATAAGGGAGGATCCGTGTTGTAGTGAGCTGAAATAGCTGAGGCGTGGATTTTAATAGATGAAAAAGAAAGTCCTTTGTGTAACATCTCAGTTAAATATTGTAGAATCTGAGGTATGTCCGGCTCAAGGGTATTTTGGCCTTTAGCTTGGTTCCAGGCGCAAAATCTTTTCCATGTCTGAGTAGGTTTTCCTGGTGTTGGGCCTTCTGGCCTCCAGAATGACATCCATAACAGCTTGTGAAAGAGGAGCTGGCTGGTTGCTTAGGTGATTTGCCATGCAGCCAAATTTAAGGTTTTGAGCTGGCTGTGTACAATCTGTCTTGCTGTGTGAGCAGATGAGGAATTTGTGGTAAAATCCATGGTGGGCCGTGGGCCATGATCCTTAGTAGTGGGTACCAGTGCTGGCGTGGCCAGTCTGGGGCAATGAGTATCATTCGGGGTCTCTCCATCCTGACTCAGCAGCACCTTTGTGAGAAGGGGCAATGGAGGAAAGGCATATACTGTTAGCATTTTCCAACTGAATGAGAGTGCGTCCACTTTCCAAGCTTGATGGTGAAATGTCCTGGTGCAAAATTTTGATAGCCGATAGTTTTGGGGGTTGGCAAACAGGTCTATGTCTGGGCGCCCCCATTTTTGAGTTATTGCAGATACTTGTGGATCCAGTTTCCACTCGTGGGGATCCATGATGTTCTTGCTTAGGTAGTCTGCCAATGTGTTCTTTTTTCCTGGCAGGAATTGAGCTTGTAATTGAACTTGGTAAGCCAGTGCTGTGCTCCACAAGGTCATTGCTTGCCTGCATAGAGGGTAGGAGTGTGTACCCCCTTACTTGTTTATGTACCACATTACTGTGGTGTTGTCTGTCCTTATTATAAGCTGTCCTGTATGTAAGAGGTCCTGGAAGGCTGTCAGAGCATTCTGTGCAGCTAGCATTACTTTTTGATTGATGTGCAGATTTCTTTAATCTGCAGTCCATATGCCTTGAATGCACTGTCCTGCCATGTGTGCCCCACAGGCATAGTCCGATGCATCTGTTGTCAGTTTGCCTGGCTGGGGGTAAGGTGAAAGGCTGACCCTTGTTGAGGCGACATGCCTGTGACCACCATAGAAACTCCTGTTGAAGGCAGGGAATGAGAGGTATCATTGTTTCCAAGCTGTGGCTGTGTTGAGTCCATACGCTTTTCGGGTACCATTGCAATTTCCTCATATGCAGTTTTGCAAATGGTATTAGTAGTATGCATGATGCCATGAAGCCCAAGGCCTGCAGAATTTTTCTTGCATGGAGTTGGGTCATTGTTGCCAATATTTTGAAGTATTGAGTTAGTTGTAGTTTGTCTGGCGTCAGATAAGCCATCTGGGCCGTTGAATTCAAGTTGGCACCCAGGAATGTCATTTTGTGAGGGCACTAGTTTTGATTTCTTTTCGTTTACTGTGTACCCTAGGCAACTTGGAAGGTGTTTTACAAAAACCAGATGTTGTAAGAGAATGTCCCTGCTTTCTGCTTGGATGAGGCAGTCGTCCAGGTATGGGTATATTTGAATTCCTCTTTGTCTGCAGTATGGAATTACTGGTGCCAAGCATTTTGTGAAGACTCTGGGCGCAGTAGATAAGCCAAAGGGCAGTGCAGATAATTAGTAATGGGTTGAACCTGCAATGAAACGGAGGTATCTTATGCAATTTTGTCTGATAGGGACATGCAGGTATGCCTCCTTGAGGTCCAACGTTACTAGCAAAGCTTTCTTGCCCAATATGGGAAGAAGCTGCTGTAGTGTTAGCATTTTGAATTTGGGTACTTGCAAGTAGGTGTTTAGAATCGAAAGGTCCAGAATGGGTCTCTGAGCATTGTCCTTTCTGGGGACTAGAAAGAGCCTAGAGTAAAATCCTTGGCCTTGCTCCTGTGTAGGTACCAGTTGAATGGCTCTCATGTCCATGAGAGCTGTAATTTGTTTTTGTGCCTCTGCCCATTGATTCTGTGGCAGGTTTGGCATTCCTTTTATCATTGGCAAGGTGTGGAAATGGAATCTGTATCCTTGTGAGATAATGTCTAGGACCCATTTGTCCTTTGTGATGATGTGCCAGTTGTCTGCAAAAAGAGCTACTTTTCCTCCCAAGGGAGCTGCCAAGAGAGCTTTGCTTGTCAGCTTGAAGTTTAAGTCATTGCGTTTGTCTTCTAGTAGTTTGGGACCTGTCTTCTCCTCTCTTCTGTGTTGCAGAGCCCCATTGGTGAGGTTTGTAAGGGATTTGTGCTTGACCTCTGCCCCTTGGGCGTCTGTATTTACCCCTCTGTGGTCTGTCATAAGCTGGAAAGGACCAATTTTTTGTTGGCCAATTTCTGCTGAAGCGTGGGGGTTGACCTGTAAGAAATCTTTGACCGTCTACATAGATTTTGCCTTATCCTCCATTTTCTTTAAAACCTCTTCTGCTTTAACTCCAAATAAGACATCCTGCTGTAAGGGTGCATCTAGTAACTTTGCTTTAACATGATCAGGCAGAGTTTGTTCCTTTAACCAAGCATGCCTACGTATAACAGACCCAGTAAGAGCTGCTCTACAGGAAGCTTCCAAGGAATCAAATCCACATTGTAAAGTATGTTTGCCCACCTGTTCAGCTGCATGCAACAGATCCTGCATTTCCTTGAATTCAGACTGTTGTGGGTGCGTGCTCATCTTCTGTTTTATTTGAGACATTAGGAATTGCT
Organism: Protopterus annectens; assembly: GCF_019279795.1. Taxonomy (NCBI): domain Eukaryota; kingdom Metazoa; phylum Chordata; order Ceratodontiformes; family Protopteridae; genus Protopterus; species Protopterus annectens. The sequence goes on along the minus strand of NC_056725.1, from coordinate 1,735,858,929 downwards.
GACATTTCAGCATGTGAAATTGACAATTTAGTGCTCTCATAGCTAGAGTAGCTTCTTCCCCCACCTATCTAGTGCTTTGGGACCCTGGGAGAATGTCTCTGGGTCAGCAACAGGGCTTTTGTAAAGGAATTTGTGAGAGTCAGGCACTCTATAATATCTGTCTGGTTTGGCTGGAACAGGAGGCAGAGAATCTGGATTTAGACTAGATTCTAAGCAAACATCATCCACAATGTCTAAAACTGGAGGGATAGCAAGTGGTCTGTGCTGGGGGAGTAAAAGAAACTCTCTGAGCCTTTTCTTTGAATCAGAGTAGTCCTGACCTTCAGTGGAAATGTTCCCTCATGGTATATAAGGTTTCCACAAAGGAATAGTCTTCAGGGGGAGAAGCTGAGGGAATGAATCTTCAGCATCAGAATCTTCATAAGGAGGAAAGGAGTAATCCTGTTCCTCAGAGGATCCTGAGGAAATAAGACACTTGATCAGAGGAGGCATAATCCTCCTCGTCTAGGTCTTTTGTCTGGGGGGGGGGTTGGGAACCCCTGATTAAAGAAATCAAATCTTCAGCCATTTTAACCATCTGGTTCTTAGGCAGGGGGCCTTGAACTGTAGACTGATGTGCAGTCTTTTTTGGTTTTAGAGGAGTCTTAAGCTTAGCATAAGATTTTATGGTGAAAGTAGTCGGTCGGAAGACACCTTCTGTAACCGAAGGTGTTTCCACAGCACCGGCTTCTCCTTCGGCAATGTTGTAGGTAGGGCCTAAAGAAAATGGCTGCGTCGGCCTAGAACTCTCTGCTTGACAATCCAAAGAGGTCTGGGGTTGCAATTCTGCAGTCGCCAGGGGCTGCGTAGGCGCCTCACTGAAAACCGGAGAACCGGCGACCAGCCCAGCTGAGGCCTCGGAGTCTGGCTTGGATCTAGGCTGCCTGTCTATATCTTTGCATTTTTTATGCACGCCGGTAGCACCGACGGCATAGTGTAATTAAATTTCCTACCGAAGTAGTGTCGTGCGAAATCAAAGCGTCGCTTTATAGTTCGCTTATTGAACCTAGCACAAAACCGACAACCAGCGACGTCGTGGTCTAGGCCTAGGCAAGGTATACAATAAGAATGAAAGTTCTTATGAGGTATTTGCTTCCCACAAGAAATGCAGTTGTTAACTTTTTCTGACATCAGACTGAGGCAAAAAAAGGTTCCCCAACGGGGTACTTAGCTTTGAAGACTTCGGACTGAAATTCGATTCGAAAATCTCAGGTGACGGCCGACCGGCACTTGCGAACTGCTTCTGCTTCGGGCACCGCGCGGCAAGAAAGACAGAAGAAAATGGTGTCAGATGCCTCTTCTATACCCCTGGCGCACTGACGTCAGGGAAGAAGCGACAGCAACTGACGCCGGACCAAGACTTTGGAATTCAGGCCGACTGCGGGAGCGCCTGACGATAGGATAACCAAGTGTGATGACTGCAGCAGGGTAACACGATGAAAATCCTGGACTGCAGCAGTGTTTACACTCTAACATCTACATTTATGGTAGGTACAAAACTGTACTATGTTCATAGTGTTACACTGCTGCAGTCATTACACTTGGGTGGAATCCCAAAGCTGAGGTAGGGTGGCTGGTTCTATAAGGCATTAGGGGTGGCTATAAGGCCCTGCAGCACAGCAGTGGCGAAGCCAGCTCTGGATTTGGAGTATAAAGGCAAATGGTAATGCTTGGTGAAGGTATGCAGAGAACTCCATGTTGCTACTTACAAAATATCCTTGGTAGGTACTCCTCTGAGGTAGGCAGTTGAAGTGGCTGTTGCCCTGGTGGAGTGAGATCTAATGCTGCTAGGTACAGGTTTCCCATGCTGTGTATAGCAGAAACGTATACAATGTCCTATCCATTTTGAAATAGTCAGTTTTGAAATGGCTTTTCCCTGTGCTCCTGCAGCATATGCTACCAATAATTGCTCGGATTTTCTGAAATCTTTTGTTTTGTCCAAGTAGAAGCGTAACTGCCTGTGAATGTCCAAAGAATGCAGTAGTCTCTCCCCTTTATTCTGTGGTTTTGGATAAAAAAGTTGGCAAGTGAATAGTTTGGTTTAGAGCCAGACTTGATACCACCTTTGGCATAAGCGTAGGGTTAGTTCTTAAAGACACCATGTCCTGGTGGAAAATGAGGAAAGGTTCCACTGCCGTTAGTGCCTGTAATTCTGAAACTCTTCGTGCTGATGTTACTGCCAGTAGCACAACAGTTTTCCAAGAGATGTATTTTAATTCTCCTATGTTAGCTGGCTCAAAAGGAGGTAAAGTTAATTTTTCCAAAACAAAGTTGAGGTCCCAAGTTGGAGTAGGTGCTCTACGGGGCGGTCTTATGTTTTTAGCCCCTCTGAAGTACTGTTTTAGCAAAGGATTAGAGAAAATTGGTGGATCTGTGTTGTAATGAGTAGAAATGGCAGAGGCGTGGATCTTGATGGATGAAAAGGAGAGGCCCTTGTCCAGCATCTCAGTTAAATATTGTAGTATCTGAGGAATGTTTGGGACAAAAGGGTCAAGGCTGTGAGCCTGGTTCTAGGCACAGAATCCCTTCCATTTATCCGAATAGGCTTCCCTGGTACTAGGCCTTCTGGCCTCCAGAATTACATCCATAACAGCTTTGGAGAGAGGCATTGCTTGCTTGACTAAGGAACTTTCCATGCAGCTAGGTTTAAGGTCTTTAGCTGGCTGTGAAGTATCGGATTGTTGTGTTGAGGCAGCGGATGTGGGATATGAGGCAAAATCCAGGGTGATTCTTGTGCTAAGTTCTTTAAGATTGGGTACCAGTGCTGGCGTGGCCAGTCTGGTACAATCAGGATCATCTTTGGCTCTTCTTGCCTGGCTTTTATGAGTACCTTTGGAAGGAGAGAGGTGGGAAAGCATATACTTGTAGGTTTTTCCAGCTGAATGAGACGGCATCCACTTTTCATGCTTGTGGATGGTAACTCCTTGTGCAGAATTTCTGTAGCTGGCAGTTCATTGGGGATGCAAACAGATCTATGTCCGGGCTCCACCACTTCTGTGTTATCATTCTGAATATATGTGGATTCAATTCCCATTCGTGAGGATCCATGATGTTTCTGCTCAAGTCGTCTGCCAGTGTGTTTTTCTCTCCTGGCAGGAACTGTGCTTGCAGATTAACTTGGAAGTCTAGAGCTGTGCTCCACAAGGTCATGACTTGTCTGCAGAGGGGGTAGGAGTGTGTGCCCCCTTGCTTGTTTATGGACCACATAACTGTGATGTTGTCTGTCTTTAGTAATAGTTGTCCTTGATGCAGCAGGTCCTTGAAATGTACAGCTAGCACCTCTTTTTGATTGATGTGAAGATGCCTTTGTTCTGCGGGCCACTCACCCTGAATACATTTTCCTGCCATGTGTGCTCCCCAGGCGTAATCCAATGCATCTGTTGTCAGTGTTTGCCTGGCTGTGGGTTGAGTAAAAGGCTGTCCCTTGTTGAGGTGACAGTCTTGAGCCCACCATCGGATCTCCTGTTGAAGGCAAGGAATTAGTGGTATAACAGTTTCCAAACTTTGACAGTGTTGAGACCATACACTCTTTAGGTACCGTTGTAGTTTCCTCATATGCAGTCTGGCATATGGAATTAGTAGTATGCAAGATGCCATGTAACCAAAGGCCTGCAGAATTTTTCTTGCAGGGAGTTGGGACTTTGTTGCCATCAATTGAAAGTAATGAGTCAGTTGTCCTTGCTTGTCTGGCGTGAGTTAAGCCATCTGGGCCGTTGTGTTCAAGCTGGCACCCAGGAATATTATCTCTTGTGAGGGCATTAGCTTTGATTTTGTTTCGTTTACTGTGTACCCCAGGCAACTTAACTTTTTTACGAATGCCAGATGCTTTCAAAGAATGTCCTTGCTCTCTGCTTGAATCAGGCAGTCCAGGTACGGATAAATTTGAATTCCTTTCTGTCTGAAAAACAGAATTACTGGTGCCAGGCAATTTGTGAAGACCCTGGGCGCAGTAGATAAGCCAAAGGGCAGTGCAGAGAATTGATAGTGCATTGAACCAGCTATGAATCTGAGGTATCTTCTGCAGTTTTGTCTGATAGGGACATGCAGGTATGCCTCCTTGAGGTCCAAGGTCATGAGCTAAGCTTTCTTGCTCAGCCTGGGAAGAAGCTGCTGTAGTGTCAACATTTTGAATTTCAAACATCCAGGTAGATGTTTAGAGAAGAAAGATCCAGAATGGGCCTCCAGGCTTTGTCTTTTCTGGGAACCAGAAAGAGTCTTGAGTAAAATCCTTGTCCTTGCTCCTGTGGTGGTACCTTTTGAATAGCTCTCATGTCCATGAGTGCTGTAATTTGTTTTTGAGCCTCTGCCCATTGATTTGATGGTAGAGTTGGCATTGCTTTTAACCTTGGCAGAGTGTGAAAGTGGAACCTGTAACCTTGAGATACAATGTTGAGAACCCATTTGTCTTTGGTGATCCAAAGCCAATTGTGACAGAAAAGTGCCAGTTTTCCTCCTAAGGGGGATGCCAAGAGAGAGCTGTTTGGCAGCTGTAGTGGGAAGTCATTGAGGCTGCTTTTTATATGGTTGGGGCCTGTCTTGCCCTTCTTTCTGGTCTGGTACACCCCATTGCCGAGGCTTGTAAGGACCTTGTGGTTGACCTCTACCTCTTGGACGTCTGTATCTGCCCCTCTGAGGTCTGTCTAACTGGAAAGGACCAATTCTTTGTTGGCCAATTTCTGCTAAATCGAGGAGGCTGAACCTGTAAGAAATCCATCACCGTTTGCATAGATTTTGCCTTATCCTCCAACTTCTTTAATACCTCTTCTGCCTTAACTCCAAATAACACATCCCGCTGCAAAGGTGCATCCAATAATTTTGCTTTAACATGGTAACGTATGTTCTTTTAACCAAGCATGTCTTTTAATGACAGAGCCTGTAACTGCTGCTCTACAGGAGGCCTCTAAACAATCAAAACCACACTGCAAAGTATGTTTTCTCACTTGTTCAGCTGCATGCAATAAATCCTGTATTTCTTTAAAATTAGGAGGATCTGAATCTGGAAGCATTTTTTGTTTCAACTGAGGCATCAAAAATTGCTGATATTTTAGCATGTGAAACTGGCAATTTACGGCTCTCATTGCTAAAGTTGCAGACGTATATACTTTCTTTCCCCATCTGTCTAATGCTCTGGAATCTCTGTCAGAGGGAACTGGGTTTTTTGCTGATGAGGCCTTAATCCCTTTGGGTCCCTGGGAAATAGTTTCAGGGTCAGCAACAGGGCTTTTATACAGAAATTTGTGCGAGTCAGGAACTCTAATAACTGTCAGGTTTAACTGGGGCTGGAGGTAAGGAATCAGGATTTAAGCTGGATTCAGTGTACACATCATCCACAATATCTAACACTGGTGGAATAGCAAGAGGTCTGTGTTGAAGTAATAAAAGGAAGTCTCCGAGTCTTTTCTTGGATTCTGAGTAATCCTGGCCTTCTCAATGGAAATGCTCCCTCATGGTATGTAAGGTTTCCCCAAAGGGGTAGTCCTCAAGCGGAGAGGCTGATGGAATCGATTCCTCAGCATCAGAATCCTCATAAGGGGGTAAAGAATATCCTAGGTCTGAGGATGAATCTGAAGAAATGGACACCTAGTGGGATGAGTCATAGTCTGCATCCTGGCTGGGTCTTTTATCAGGAGGGGGATGGGACCCCCTGATGAGGGTGATTAGGTCTTCGGCCATTTTGAGCATTTGTTTCTTAGGCATGGAGGCCTGTCCTGGAGAATGCTGTATTTGTTTCTTTGTTTTTAAGGGAGGCTTAGGCTTAGCAGAGGATTTAATGCTTAACTGAGTAGGTCTGAAAATACACTCTGAAGCTGTGGATTGCTCAGCTACTTCGGTTCCCTTTGAAGGGTTAGTTTCGGTAGGCTGAGAAAAGTACAGTTTTGTACCTACCATAAATGTAGATGTCCGAGAGGAATGCATCTGCAGTCCTTACAAATGGGTTGTCCTGTCGTCAGGCAGCCCTTCGGTCGGCCGGATTCCAAAGTCTGGGTCTGGCCGCTGGTGTCGCACTTCACCCGACGTCATTGCGGCAGTTCTTCGGGTATAAAGGCATCAGCCGACGCCATTTTCCTCAGTGTTTCTTGCCCCAGATGCCAGGTGCCCTCTTGGATGGCTAAATTTGGATAAATGCCAAATATTCCAAATAGTAGAGAGCAAACACACAAAATAAGCATGTATGTACATATATACAAACAAATACACCATAATAGATTCCCCCCCAAGCTAGCTGAAGATTGGTAAGTACCCTAGGAGTACCTCAGAGGGGAAGGAGGGTGGGTAATCCTGACTGCAGATGCAGTCCTCGGACATCTACATTTATGGTAGGTACAAAACTGTACTATGTCCTTCAAGGATGCATCTGCAGTCCTTACAAATGGGTAGAATACCATAGCTAGGCTAGGGGAGGAGGAAATGAGAGTAGATTATGGTGTAGTTAGTATCCCTTGCAAAACAGCAGTGGCAAAGCCAGCACGGGATCTAGAGTATAGAGGTAAATTATAATGCTTGGCAAATGTATGCACGGAGGTCCATGTAGCAGCCTCTATAATGTCCTTGGTAGCCACTCCTCGTAAGAAAGCTGTGGTAGTGGCTGTAGCCCTTGTGGAGTGAGGCCTGATGTTCTCTGGAGTTTTCTTTCCATGGTAGGAGTAACAAAATCTAATGCAATTTCCTATCCATTTGGAGATTGTCCGTTTAGAAATTGGTTTTCCTTCCTTTCCTTTTGCATATGCTACCAGAAGCTGGTCAGTTTTTCTATTGTTTTTTGTCCTGCCCAGGTAGTAGCGTAATTGTCTGTGTACGTCCAAGGTATGCAAGAGCTTTTCTCCCCTGTTCTGTGGATTGGGGAAGAATGTAGGAAGGTGGATAGCCTGATTTAAAGAGACTCTGGATACCACCTTAGGCATAAATGTAGGATTTGTTCTCAAGGACACTATCTTGATGGAAGATCAGGAAGGGTTGTACTGCCATTAATGCCTGTAGCTCAGAGACCCTTCTTGCTGAAGTTATTGCCAGCAGGAAAGCAGTCTTCCAGGATAAGTATTGCAATTCTGATGTAGCTGCTGGTTCGAAAGGAGGTAAAGTCAGTTTTTCTAGCACAAAGTTCAAGTCCCATGCTGGCAATGGTGGTTTCCTGGGAGGTTTTACATTTTTAATTCCTCTCAGAAACTGTCTGAGCAGAGGATGCGAGAAGACAAGAGGATCCAAGCTGTATTCTGCTGAAATAGCTGATGCATGTATCTTGATGGAGGAATAGGACAGGCCTGTATGAAAAAGCTCCGCCAAGTACTCCAGGATGTTGGCTATGTTCACCAGTGTCACATCTTGGCCCTTTGCAGTACTCCAGATGAGATATCTTTTCCATTTTGCTGCATAATTCTTTCTTGTTGAAGGTCTACGAGCCTCCAGGATTATGTCTTTAACCCTTTGGGATAAATTTGGGTTAATTGCTGTTATGTAATGTTCCAGGCAGTTAGCTGCAGAGTTTTAGGTTTGGATGCAGGATGTTGTAGTTGTTCTGTGTCAGCAGTAACGGATCAGGGCAGTGTCCATATTTGTTCCGAGACATGCTCCTCAGCAGTGGATACCAATGTTGTCTTGGCCAGTCTGGGGCTATCAGAATGATCCTCGGACGTTCCTCTTTGATCTTGAGAAGCACCTTGTGCATCAAAGGAAGTGGTGGGAATCGTATGCTGTCAGGTTTTCCAACTGAAGGATAGTGAGTCCACCTTCCAAGCAAGTGGGTGGTAAGTCCTTGTGCAGAATTTCTTCAACTGGTGATTGAGTGGGGATGCAAACAAGTCTATTTGTGGTAATCCCCATTCTCTTGTGATGGTTTTGAAGATGTCGGATGCAGCATCCATTCGTGGGCATCTGTTGTAGTTCTGCTTAATATGTCTGCTAGAATGTTTTCCTTCCCTGGTACATAAATTGACTGTAGCTGAATGTTGTAGCTCAGAGCCACATCCCATAGGTCCAGTGCCAACCGGCATAGAGGGTATGAGTGTGTGCCTCCCTGTTTGTTGATGTACCACATAACTGTGGTGTTGTCTGTCCTTATCATCAACTGGCCTTCTTGGAGAATAGGTCTGAATGCCTGGATTGCCAATTTTACTGCCATCATTTCTTTTAGATTTATGTGCAGATGCAGCTGGTCTTGAGTCCATAGGCCTTGAATGCACTTGCCCATCATGTGTGCCCCCCAACCGAGGTCTGAGGCATCTGTCGTGATGGTTTGTCTTGGTTGGCTTTTGCAGAAGGGCAGTCCTGTGTTTGATTGACAGGCCCGAGCCCACCATAAGAACTCCTGCTTCAGGTATGGGATCATTGGAATCTTTGTTTCTAGGCTGTGCTTGTGCTGAGACCACAAATTCTTTAGGTACCACTGTAGCTTTCTCATATGCAGCCTGGCATGAGGGACCAGTATTATGCAGGATGCCATGAAGCCTAGAGCTTGTAGCACTTTTCTTGCAGTTAGATGGCTCTGCTTAGTTAATGCCAAGAAGTAGAGAGGAAGTTGCTCTTTCTTTTCTGTGGTTAGAAATGCCATTTGTTTTGATGTGTCCAATTCTGCACCCAGAAAGGTTATTCTTTGGGATGGAATCAGTCTTGACTTTTTTGTATTGACTGTATATCCCAGGGCTTGCAGCAGGTAGATGACTCTTTGTAAGTCTCCTGTTAGTTTGTTTTTGTTGTCCGCTTGTATCAGGCAGTCGTCCAGGTAGGGATAGATTTGAATTCCTGAAGTCTGCAATGAGCGATTACTGATGCCAGGCATTTCGTGAACACTCTGGGCAGTAGATAAGCCAAAGGGCAATGCTGAGAATTGATAATGCTCTGATCCTGCAAGAAATCTGAGGTATCTTCTGCAAATTGGTCTGATGGGGACGTGCAGGTATGCCTCCTTGAGATCTAGAGTTACCAGCCAAGACTCCTTGCCCAGCATGGGAAGAAGCTGCTGTAGGGTCAGCATTTTGAATTTTGGAACAATGAGGAATGTGTTTAAAGTGGACAGGTCTAGAATAGGCCTCCATTTCTTTTCCTTTCTTGGTACCAGGAAGAGCCTGGAGTAAAATCCCTTCCCTTGCTCCGAAAATGGTACCTTTTCTACAGCTCTCATTCTTAATAATTGAGATATTTGTTTTAGAGCTTCTGTCCTTTGAGAAGGCGGTAGGTTTGGCATTCCTCTCTTTCCTGGTAGTGTATGGAAATGGAACCTGTAACCTTTGTCTATAGTCTGCAAAATCCATTTTTCTCTTGTGATGCAGTGCCAGTTTTTTGAAAATAATGATATTGAATCATATGAAATTGGCAGTTCAAAGCTCTAGCTGACAAAGTAGCAGAGGTGTAAACTTTTTTACCCCATCTCTCTAAAGACCTGGAATCCCTTTCAGAGGGGAGGGGGTTTTTAGAAGAAGTAGCTGCTACAGCTTTTGGGCCCTGGGAGATAGTCTCTGGATCTGCTGCAAAAGGAGCCTTATATAAGTGGTGATGAGTGTCCGGGACCCTGTAGTACCTATCGGGCTTAGCAGGAGCCGGAGGTAAAGTATCAGGAGCAGTGCAAGCATCATTAAATGCATCATCAACAACAGATAGAACTGGAGGTATAGCTAAGGGCCTATGCTGTGGCAAGTGTAGAAAGGTCCTAAGCCTTTTTCTAGAGTCTGAGAAATCTTGGCCCTGCCACTGAAATTGTTCCCTCATAGCATGCAAGGTTTCCCCAAAGGAAAATTCCTCAGGAGGAGAGGCTGAAGGGATGGACTCCTCAGCATCAGAGTCTTCGTAAGGAGAATAAGAAGCCTCAGGAGGGTCTGTATGATCCGAGTCATCAGAGGAATCATCTGCGGCTACTGGCTCAGGGGGCTCTGCTCTAGGCCTCTTTTCTGGAGGAGGGAGAGAGGCCCTGTCTGGATGAGGCTGGGATCCACGAATTAAAGAAATGAGATCCTCTGCCAAAGAAAGCATATGGGAGCTGGTGCTGGGCCTGTGAGAGCGGGGCTTGGCAGGCACAGGTTTAGAAGCTTTGGCTGCTTTAGCCCTGGCAAAGGCCTTAATAGACATAGCTGGAGGAGGCCTAGCAGCTCCGATGCAGGGGTAGGAATATCTAGGGAATGGTGTCTGATAAATCTTGTGAAATCGCATCAGGAGGTTGGATTTCAAGCCGTTTCTACCAGGATAGAAGAGGCCTCGGTAGAAGGCAAGTTATCGGCTGAAGAAAGAACTGCTTGCTCGGTTTCGGCCAAAACCGAGACACTGCGTGGTTTGCTTAACCGCGGTTTCAGCGAAACCGCGGACCGCGAAAGTGTCTGTCCTTTCTTAGCGCTTTTTGGTTATTTATGGTGGAGGATCCAACGGCATAATGTAGGCAAAATCGGGCCAAAATCTGTTCAGCAAAGTCGGCGACATCTAAGCGTCCGTCGGTTAAAAGAAGCACAGGCTAGACAAGCTGCTACGTCGTGGTCTGGGCCTAAACAATGTATGCAATAGGGTGGAAATCTTTATGAGGTATTTGTTTCCCACAAGATAAACAGTTATTAACTTTCTCTGACATCGGCTGAGGCAAGAAAGAGTCCCCAGGGGTACTTAGCTTTATAGGAGTCTTGAAGTAGTATTCGGTAGTAGTAATCTCTGGATCTGACCGACCGGCACTTGAACAGCTTCTGCTCGGGCGCCACGCGGCAAGAAAGACTGAGGAAAATGGCGCCGGCTGATGCCTTTATACCAAGAACTGCCGCAATGACGTCGGGTGAAGTGCGACACCAGCCGAAGCCAGACCCAGACTTTGGAATCCGGCCGACCGAAGGGCTGCCTGACGACAGGACAACCCATTTGTAAGGACTGCAGATGCATCCTTGAAGGACATCTAGTGCGTCCGAAGGACCAGCCAGCCCCACGTGGGAGTCGGAGGCGGCCTGGGGTTCTGCAGAAGCGGTGGTCAGGGGCTGCGAAAGCGCATCGCTGAAAACCGGAAAACCGACGACTGGCCTAGAAGAGGTCTCATTGTCAGTTTTGGGCCTCGGATGCCTGTCCTTGTCTTTGCGCTTTTTATGTATTCCGGTCGTCAGAAGTTCCAACGGCATGGTGTAATTGAATTTTCGGCCAAAATAATGTCGGGCAAAATCAAACCGACATTTAATAGTGCGCTTGTTAAACCTAGCACAAAACCGACAACCAGTGACGTTGTGGTCTGGGCCTAGGCATGGAATACAATAGGAATGGAAATCCTTATGAGGTATTTGCTTCCCACAAGAAATACAGTTATTAACTTTTACTGACATCGGCCTGAGGCAAGAAAAAGTTTCCCCAACGGTGTACTTAGCTTTGTAGAAGACTTCGGTTCTGGATTCGGAATGAAAATCTCAGGAGTCGGCCGACCGGCACTTGTGAACTGCTTTTGCTTCGGGCACCATGTGGCAAGAAAGACTGAAGAAAATGGTGTCGGCTGCATCTTATATACCCCTGTCGCACTGACGTCAGGGAGGAAGCGACAGCAACAGACACCGGACCAAGACTTTGGAACTCAGTCCGACTGGGGAACCGCCTGACGGCAGGATAACAAAAGTATAATGACTGCAGCAGTGTAACACGATGAACATCAATTAGTAACCAAGTTGCACTCAAAAAGGACAAGCAATACAATGGTCTAATATATTAGCAATACTAAATATACAATAATAAAACACTGAATACGATAGAATATGAAGAATGTTGAAAAACTTAGCCAGAGCCAAGAGAAGCACAACCAAACTCGTCGTGCCAAAACCGA